>NC_059181.1:75243885-75544329 GCF_019923935.1 Bubalus bubalis | reverse complement strand
AACCCTCCTCCCTCCTCCCTCCCCATACCATCCCTCTGGGTCATCCCAGTGCACCAGCCCCAAGTATCCAGTATCGTGCAACGAACCTGGACTGGCGACTCATTTCATATATGATATTATACATATTTCAATGCCATTCTCCCAAATCATCCCACCCTCTCCCTCTCCCACAGCGTCCAAAAGACTGTTCTGTACATCAGTGTCTCTTTTGCTGTCTCGTATACAGGGTTATTGTTAACATGAAGATTTTTACATCTATATTCATAAGTGATATTGGACTATAATTTTCCTTTTTTTTTAGTATCTTTACAATATATCTTAAATTCATGGTGTGGGGGGGGGCAATTGCACCCTTATATAATATTAGTTTTGGTGGAGAAATTGGTTTTAGGTACTCTAAAGAAGAATTTGCCTCACTGCAACTTCAACTGGAAGACCTTTGTATTTTCTTCCTCCCCACTGCATCTACAGAATTTGAGCTGATTCTACATTCAACACTAGATATCATGGAATTTGCTAAATTCTCCCAAATTTGGAATAATCATATGAATCCTTTCTCTCCAGTTTTTGAATAACAATTTAGCTGGAGAAACAGTTAAATGAGAGATGCAATCTCTCATCTACCCATCCCCATCTGCTTTTCTGTAAAAGAAAAAGAGTGCTGCATGTGTTAGAATTACATTTGAGGAATCTGACAGACACTTTTAGGTGCCATTCCAATACCCATTTTCTCCTTTCCTTTTGCCAACAAAACCTTCATTTTTATCAAAGTAATGTGATCAAAGTATTGAATAATGGAATAATGCCCTTCCTCCAAAGACAATGGCAACCCACTCCAGTGTTCTTGCCTGGAGAATCCCATGGACAGAGGAGCCTGTTGAGCTGTCATCTATGGGGTCACACAGAGTCGGACATGACTGAAGCGACTTAGCAGCAGCAGCAGCCCTTCCTCCAAAGATATCCATGTCATAATCCATGGAACTTGTGAATGTTACCTTAAATAGTAAATGGGAATGAAGGTTACAGATAGAATAAAGGTTGCTAATCACCTAATTTCAAGATAGGGAGGCTGCTCTGGATTTATCTGGGTAGGTCCAATTTATTTTATTTTATTTTTTTTAAGTGGAAAAGGAGGGCAGAAAAGGTATTTTGAGTAATGCAGTGTAAGAAGGACTCAACCCACCAATGCTGGCTTTGACAGAGACCATAAGCAGAGGGATGTGAGTATCTTAGAAGCTGGAAAAGTAGAGGAAACATATTTTCCCATAGAGCAGGAGAAATGCAGCCATGTCCATACTTTGATTTTAGCTCAGGGAGAATAATGTTCAGACTCTGACCTACAGAATTTTAAGAGAATAAATTAGTGTTATAAACCAACTAAGTTCCTGGTGATTTGTTACAGTGGCCATAGGAAACTAAGATGGAACCTGATAGATGAGCTCACTTTTACAAATATTGAGTTTTCCATGCTTTTGCAGTAGGCAGATGACCACATGGTAAAGTCAGGAAGATGTCTTAAATACAGATGCAGAATGAAGAGTTACTACAGATGATAACTAGAAAAATGGGAGCAAATTAAATTACTTATGGGGAATGAATAAGTTTAGAAGACGAAAGGACTTAACTCCAATAGTTAGTGAATTGAATAGGGGAAGAAGCCAGTAAGGAGGCTGAGAAGGAGCAGAGTTAGGCATGATAAAATGAAAGCAAGCCTCACAAAACCAAAGGAAGAGAATGTTTCAAGGAGGGTCATTGGTAATCAAGGCTGATGATTAGACTAGTGAAATAAAGACTAGAAATCATATATTAGATTTTGTGACAGAGGTAATTAGTTATACTAGTAAGAGCATTTTGGGTGAAATAGTAGGTGTTCAGTTCAGTTCAGTCCAGTTGCTCAGTCGTGTCCGACTCTTTGCGACCCCATGAATCGCAGCACGCCAGGCCTCCCTGTCCATCACCAACTCCCGGAGTTCACTCAGACTCACCTCCATCGAGTCAGTGATGCCATCCAGCCATCTCATTCTCTGTCGTCCCCTTCTCCTCCTGCTCCCAATCCCTCCCAGCATCAAAGTCTTTTCCAATGAGTCAACTCTTCGCATGAGGTGGCCAAAGTACTGGAGTTTCAGCTTCATTCCCTCCAAAGAAATCCCAAGGTTGATCTCCTTCAGAATGGACGGGTTGGATCTCCTTGCAGTCCAAGGGACTCTCAAGAGTCTTCTCCAACACCACAGTTCAAAAGCATCAATTCTTCAGCGCTCAGGCTTCTTCACAGTCCAACTCTCACATCTATACATGACCACAGGAAAAACCATAGCCTTGACTAGACGGACCTTTGTTGGCAAAGTAATGTCTCTGCATTTGAATATGCTATATAGGTTGGTCATAACTTTCCTTCCAATGAGTAAGCGTCTTTTAATTTCATGGCTGCAGTCACCATCTGCAGTGATTTTGGAGCCTCCCAAAAATCTGACACTGTTTCCACTGTTTTCCCATCTATTTCCCATGAAGTGATGGGACCAGATGCCATGATCTTCATTTTCTGAATGTTGAGCTTTAAGCCAACTTTTTCACTCTCCTCTTGCACTTTCATCAAGAGGCTTTTTAGTTCCTCTTCACTTTCTACCATAAGGGTGGTGTCATCTGCACATCTGAGGTTATTGATATTTTTCCTGGCAATCTTGATTCCAGCTTGTGCTTCTTCCAGCCCAGCGTTTCTCATGATGTACTCTGAATATAAGTTAAACAAGCAGGGTGACAATATACAGCCTTGACATACTCCTTTTCCTATTTGGAACCAGTCTGTTGTTCCATGTCCAGTTCTAACTGTTGCTTCCTGACCTGCATACAGATTTCTCAAGAGGCAGGTCAGGTGGTCTGGTATTCCCATCTCTTCAGAATTTTCCACAGTTTATTGTGATCCACACAGTCAAAGGCTTTGGCATAGTCAATAATGCAAAAATAAATGTTTTTCTGGAACTCTCTTGCTTTTTTGATGATCCAGCAGATGTTGGCAATTTGATCTCTGGTTCCTCTGCTTTTTCTAAAACCAGCTTGAGCATCAGGAAGTTCACGGTTCACATATTGCTGAAGTCTGGCTTGGAGAATTTTGAGCATTACTTTACTAGCATTTATAGTAGGTATTGATGCTAAATTGATGTGAACTGAGGGATGAGCAAGGAGAGAGAAATGAAGGCAGGGAGTAATGACAACTCATTCCATAAACTTGACAGTGAAGGAAATAACAGAGAAGTTGCAGGGGAAAATGCTGCTAAGGGAGTGTGTTTAAGTAGGCCCTCCTAGAAGCAAGCATCAAGACGGGATTAGACTGTGCAAGGTTTTTTGTTTGTTTGTTTGTTTGTTATTTATTTTTTTTTAATTAGAGGAAACACTTGTTGAGAGAAAACGAGGAGAAATATGGAAAAGGCTGAAAAAGTATGACCTGAGTGAAGGAGGATCATGGAAAAAGCAAGAGAGTTCCAAAAAAGCATCTATTTCTGCTTTATTGACTATGCCAAAGCCTTTGACTGTGTGGATCACAATAAACTGTAGAAAATTCTGAAAAAGATGGAAATACCAGACCACCTGACCTGCATCTTGAGAAATCTGTATGCAGGTCAGGAAGCAACAGTTAGAAATGGACATGGAACAACAGACTGTTTCCAAATAGGAAAAGGAGTATGGCAAGGTTGTATATTGTCACCCTGCTTATTTAACTTCTATGCAGAGTACATCATGAGAAACACTGGGCTGGAAGAAGCACAAGCTGGAATCAAGATTGCCGGGAGAAATATCAATAACCTCAGATATGCAGATGACACCACCCTTATGGCAGAAAGTGAAGAGGAACTAAAAAGCCTCTTGATGAAAGTGCAAGAGGAGAGTGAAAAAGTTGGCTTAAAGCTCAACATTCAGAAAACGAAGATCATGGCATCTGGTCCCATCACTTCATGGGAAATAGATGGGGAAACAGTGGAAACAGTGTCAGATTTTTGGGAGGCTCCAAAATCACTGCAGATGGTGACTGCAGCCATGAAATTAAAAGACGCTTACTCATTGGAAGGAAAGTTATGACCAACCTATATAGCATATTCAAAAGCAGAGACATTACTTTGCCAACAAAGGTCCGTCTAGTCAAGGCTATGGTTTTTCCTGTGGTCATGTATAGATGTGAGAGTTGGACTGTGAAGAAGGCTGAGCGCCGAATAATTGATGCTTTTGAACTGTGGTGTTGGAGAAGACTCTTGAGAGTCCCTTGGACTGCAAGGAGATCCAACCAGTCCATTCTGAAGGAAATCAGCCCTGGGATTTCTTTGGAAGGAATGATGCTGAAGCTGAAACTCCAGTACTTTGGCCACCTCATGTGAAGAGTTGACTCATTGGAAAAGACTCTGATGCTGGGAGCGATTGGGAGCAGGAGGAGAAGGGGACGACAGAGAATGAGATGGCTGGATGGCATCACTGACTCGATGGAGGTGAGTCTGAGTGAACTCCGGGAGTTTATGATGGACAGGGAGGCCTGGCGTGCTGCGATTCATGGGGTCGCAAAGAGTCAGACACGACTGAGCGACTGAACTGAACTGAACTGAAGGAAAGAGGGAAGGAAAGTTGGGAGAAAATGTCTTGGACTGCTGTGTAGTCTAAGGAAGTTTCAACAAAGCCATTAGGGAGTGCTTAAGCCAAAGTCAGTCATCAGAGTAGTCCCATGACTTTCAGAAATGAATTCACATTAGCAGTCTTCTTTGTCTCTGGCATAAGCTAGGGTAGCGTGGGGGAAGCATAGTCTCCAGGCAAAATGTAAGAATGGATTTCAGAACATAGTAATATGGACCCTTGGTTAGAGGTCTATGAGACACATTTTTCATGGCTTTCACAGATGTGTTTTCATGGCTTTTTAAAAAGTTTAGTGTATATTTAAGCTCATTAAATGGAGCCACTAGAGAGAGAGAGATTGAAGATACCCATGATAAAAGGAAGATAATTGATGCAGCAAGGTCCAAGTAAAGGCTGGGGAGGATAGGATCTGTCAGAGTAAAAGTTATTTCCCTTAGATGAGATGTGAGATGCTTTGAAAGAAGAGGGTGTATGTAGGAGCATTTGTTGGTTTGGGAGTTCCAATCTCATGGTTTCTATTTATTCTTTAAATTACAACATTGTTAATCAGCTATATCCCAATACAAAAAAAAGAGAGAGAGAGAGAGAGAGAAAGAGAAAGTTTAAAGTTTGGAAAAAACATTACAAGTTGAGGTCATTTCCTGAGAATGGGATTATGAGTGTGGGGGTGGGTCAGAATTCAAGGAAAGGCATAAAATAATCACTGTGGGGAGTTGGAGAGTGACCTGTCTTGTGTTCAAATGGCTGGACAGTGTTAATGTGCCCAGTTGAGTCTGGTCATGTAAACCAGTGGCATTAATCTGCCCCTTTCCTCCCAGCTCTTTCATTCTCTTTCCCCTCACCCAGTCTGCTCATTGGCCTGTTAATCTGTTAACAACCTACCTCCGTGAATACTGCCAATATCTTTTCAACCATAAAAATTTCTTCCTCCCATCTGTAACATCTCATGAGCCTCCAGGTCCTGTTAGTTTACTTGTTAGAATTTGCTTCAAACTTCCTTTTCCTCTCAATCTTTTTCTCTCACTGCTCGAGTGATAGGATTTCTCATCTCTACCTTCTAACTGGTTGTTTTGCCTCTCATCTTGTCTTATTTAAATCCATCTTGCACATAACCATCAGAGTGATCAATCTAAACACTAAAGCTGATTTTAATTATTTAAGGGCTTCCCTTGCTGCTCAGCTGGTAAAGAATTTGCCTGCAATATGGGAGACCTGGGTTCAATCCCTGGGTTGGGAAGATCCCCTGGAGAAAAGGAAGGCTACCCACTCCAGTATTCTGGCCTAGAGAATTTAATGAACTGTATAGTCCATGGGATCGCAAAGAGTCGGATATGACTGAGCAACTTTCACTCATGATTATTTTAAATCCTTCAAAGTATCCCCATAACCAGTAAAATTTAGTCTAAACTCGTTAACAAGGCATATGAAAGCCTCCGTGATGTAATTTTTGGCTACCTCCCCAGCCTCATCTCTTATGCCCTTGGTCACTTTTACACACCAGCAGTATGTGGAAGTTTCCTGCCTACTCCATGTTGGTTTTCACTTCTCCACTTTTTGCTTTCCCTCTGTCTTAAAAACTCTCTCCCAAGCTCACTTTATAGAGCTAACTCTCACCAATATTATCACACTTCTCCCTAATGGTTTATTGGATAATTGTTCTTTGGGTTCCTACTTTCTTGTACACATTTTTTATCATTGTACTAATCACATTGGATAAAAATAAGTGGCTTTTGTCTCTGTCTTTTCTATTAGTCTGAGCTCCAGGGACTATCTCAGATTCATCCTTGTATCTTTGCAACTAACCAGTGCTTGGCATGCAACTGGTGTGAAATAAGTGCCTTTAAAGAAAGGAGGGGAGACATTGAAATGGCCAATAAACACATGGAAAGATGCTCAACGTCACTAATTACTAGAGAAATGCAAATCAAAACTACAATGAGGTATCACTTCACACCAGTCAGAATGGCTATCATCAAAAAATCTACAAACAGTAAATGCTGGAGAAGGTGTGGAGAAAAGGGAACCCTCTTGCACTGTTGATGGGAATGTAAATTGATAAAGCAATGGTAGAGAACATTATAGGAGTTCCTCATAAAACTAAAAATGGAATACCGTATGACACAGCAATCCCCCTACTGGGCACATACCCAGAGAAAAACATAATTCACAAAAATACATACAGGACTTCCCTGTTGGTCCAGTGGTTAAGAATTTGCCTGCCAGTGCAGGCAGCACAGGTTCTATCCCTGGTCCAGGAAGATTCCACATATTGTTGGGATAACTAAGCCTATCAACTGCAACTACTGAAGGTCATGTGCCTAGATCCCATGCCCCACAACAAGAGAAGCCTCTGCAATGAGAAACCCCACACACTGCAACTAAATTGTAGCCCTGACTTGCCGAAACTAGAGAAAGCCCACATGCAGCAACAAAGATCCAATACAGTCAAAAATGAAAATAAATAATTTTTAAAAATAAAAAAATATATACATGCACCCCTGTGTTCATTGCAACACTATTTACAATAACCTTGACATGGAAGCAACCTAAATATCCATCAACAGAAGAATGGACAAAGAAGATGTGGTACATATATACAATGGAATATTACTCAGCCATAAAAAAGAATGAAATTGGGTCATTTGTAAAGATGTAGATGGACTTACAGACTGTCATACAGAGAAGTAAGTCTGAAAGAGAAAAACAAATATCATACATTAACACATATATGTGGAATATAGAGAAAAGATATTGATGATCTTATTTGCAAAACAGAAATAGAAACACAGACAGAGAACAAATGTATGGATACCAAGCAGGGACGGGGAGGGGTATGCTGGATTGGGAGATTGGGATCGACAGGTATACGCTACTATGTATAACATAGATAACCAATGAAAACCTACTGTATAGCACAGGAAACTACTCAATGCTCTGTGGTGACTTAAATGGGAAGGAAATCCAAAAAAGAGGGACTGTATTGTATGAGTACAGCTGATTCACTTTGCTGTACAGCAGAAACTAACACAAGATGGGAATGCAACTATAATAAGGGCTTCCCTGGTGGCTCAGTAGTAAAGAATACATCTGCCAATGAAGGAAACATGGGTTGATCCCTGGGTCAGGAAGTTGCCTTGGAGAAGGAAATGGCAACCACTCCAGTTTTCTTGCCTGAAAAATTCCATGGACAGAGGATTTCAGAGGGCTATAGTCCATGGGGTCATAAAGAGTTGGATACGACTGAACAACTAAGCAAGATACTCCAATAAAAATTCATAAAAAATAAATAAAAGAGGGATA
This sequence comes from Bubalus bubalis, assembly GCF_019923935.1. Classification (NCBI taxonomy): domain Eukaryota; kingdom Metazoa; phylum Chordata; class Mammalia; order Artiodactyla; family Bovidae; genus Bubalus; species Bubalus bubalis. Next base: position 75,536,418 of record NC_059181.1, on the reverse strand, counting down.
AAGGAAGAGAAGTAGGAATAATGGAAGAAAGGAAAAGGGTAAGGAAGAACCCAGATCTTGGAATCATTCCACAACACCACTCAGTTACAGAAATTATTTAGTAATTCTCAATGGCACCCCACTCCAGTACTCTTGCCTGGAAAATCCCATGGACGGAGGAGCCTGGTGGGCTGCAGTCCATGGGGTCCCGAAGAGTCGGACATGACTGAGCCACTTCACTTTCACTTTTCACTTTCATGCATTGGAGAAGGAAATGGCAACCCACTCCAGTGTTCTTGCCTGGAGAATCCCAGGGACAGAGGAGCCTAACGGGCTGCTGTCTATGGGGTTGCACAGAGTCGTACATGACTGAAGTGACTTAGCAGCAGCAGCAGTTTATTTTAAGAGACTAATTTATAATCAAGCCACACATTTCAAATAAAATTCATTTTTACGTGCTGATGCTTTGATGAAATTCTATATGCTTATCTAGTAACTAAAATGTATTCAGTGTTCTCTGTAGGCAATTTGCAGCCAACCTTCTGTGCATTTCACTGAGCATGTTATAAAGATACATGTCATAAATCAGTAAGCAAATGTTATGCTAAATTTTGGAGATAACAAGTATTTGCCATCCCTGGTGAATTAATGAAGTTGGTAATCGAAAATGAAAGCTTTGCTCTGTGGTCATAGAGAGGGGTGGGGGGAAGGAAAAGTTAAAAATTTTAGAGATAAGAATTAATGGCATTAAAAGAGAAAGAAAGGTAAAGGATAATTCATAGCATAGGAAACTCACACCCATAGCTTTATAAAAATATTCCAAGTACGCTTTGAGGTTGATCAGATGATTTTATATAATTTTTTTCTGCAGGAAACTTAATAGTTGGGTTTCATCTGCATGCATCCTATCCTATAAGGGACTTCTGGATCCTCAGAGCTTGGATGTCCAATTTATTGTCTCTCTCTTTGAATGTAGCTTGATTTTGGACCTCCTGGGATGGACAAACTCTGCAAGGAAGTTAAAAATATCAAACATAATTAAATGATACTTAATAAAATCTCTATTCTTGTTTAGATATATTCATATATTAGAAAATTGGACATACAATATCTGAATCATTTTAGGAATTTGTTTAATCACCATTAAAAAAGTTAATTATTTAAAACAACTCACAAAATTTTTTGGCAAATGAATTGTTGGCTGACTTTAAATAACCATTAAATACTGTACTTTTAGTACAGTTTCCCTAGACAAGTTTAGATACAGTGCAATCCAGAATCTCCATAGTAAAGTAAGAATCTAATATTACAAGAGCAAATTTACCTAAGAAAAACAGACACCTCTTTTTTTTTCCTGAAATTACAGTATCAAAGTCCACACTCTAATCTTGCAGGGATGAATTTTAGTATTATATAACTGTTAATTAAATTTGTTGCTTTTATGAAGTATCTCACTTTTGTTGTATAATCATATTGACAAATATTAAGCTACATCACTAGTGTTTCCAAATCATATGCTATTATTAATGTAACAACATTGTTTATGTCATAGTAGTCCAGACTTTTGTCAGTGCTATAAAATTGTTCTATGATAGGGGTCATACTGAAACCTCACTTTCTCAACATGTTAATGTTACTTTTTAACAATTAAAAACCTCTACTCACAGATACCCTTTTATATTGCAGAGACCTTGAAAAACATGTTCATGAGCATTTAGAAATACTATTTTAAAACAGATCTGAGAAAGGAATGAATGCTGTAGGCCTTTATTTTGAGGGGTCTCTATTTTTATTGGAAACCATTATACTAATCACCTTCCCCATTTTTAAGAGAATGGTTCAAAGATAAAAACACACACATACACACATATTGACCATCACTCTGTAGTGAGCATTCTGCTTGGCACTCAGAGAATGGCATTGAAACATGTAAAATATCATGTATGAAACGAGTTGCCAGTCCAGGTTCGATGCACGATACTGGATGCTTGGGGCTGGTGCACTGGGACGACCCAGAGGGATGGAATGGGGAGGGAGGAGGGAGGAGGGTTCAGGATGGGGAACACATGTATACCTGTGGCGGATTCATTTTGATATTTGGCAAAACTAATACAATTATGTAAAGTTTAAAAATAAAATAAAATTTAAAAAAAAAGAATACAATAATGAATAAGTGATGGTTGCTGATCTGGATGAATTAAAAATCAAGTGGAAGACACATATACTATAGAAAGGCAGACAAATATTTATAACATGATACCTTAGTATAAGAATGAAGACAGTAATAGTACTGTTGGGAGGGCAGAGAATAGAGCACTACCTCTGCTTAAAGATTTGGGAAAGGCTTCATGAATGTGATACCCAAAGTATATACTAGGATGACTGGGAGCTTTGCAGACATAGAACCATAATTGCTTGGGAACCATGTACTTGGGAAACCATACATTTGGTATGGCTGGAACATAGAGTGGAAGACTAAGATCAGCAAGAGATGGAGGTAGAGAGCTGGAGAGATGAGGGGGCTAAAATCCCTCATATAATGCTTACTTGAGGAACTTTGACCTATTTGTATGAGGATCAAGCATGGTCTTTTAAGCTAGATTACAATAAGATCATATTTGGTTTTAAGATGATAACTTGGGCAGCAGTGTGACAGGTAAACCTGAAATAGAGACAGAGGTGGCAAAGGAATTAGCTGGCCATAATTTAGAAGAGGTGGCTCAGTGGTAAAGAATCCGCCTGCCAAGCAGGAGATGTAGGTTTGATCCCTGCATCAGGAAGATTCCCTGGAGTATTCTTGCCTGGGAAATCCCATGGACAGAGGAGCCTGGTGGGCTACAGTCCATGGGGTCACAAGAGTTGGATATAGTGATTAAATCACCACCAACAATTTAGAAGAGACATGCTGAAGACCTGAAGTCAGTCAGTGACAGAGGGAATGAGTTGTCTCAGAACTGAATGGGTTCCAGGAATGTGGGCCTTTCACTTTTAAAACCAAGACCGTCCCAAGCAAATTGTAGTGAGTTGGTCACCCTAGATTTAAGGGAAAAAAGAAAAACATACTACTTCATGCATGATTAGACTTAAAGGGAGCAGTAAAGGAGAGAAAAGAACTTCCTTGTGTTCACAGACTCCAGTCTTAGATGATTGGGTAAGTGGCACCATTCACTATAATACAGAATATAGGAGAGGAGTAGGGTGGAGTGAAGAGAAAATATCATAGGTCTTTAAGGAGTCTGCTAGAAATATAAGTGTACAAATATCCTACAGAGTATTAGAATCACTGGTCTAGATCTAGAGAGAATTTTATGAGTTGAAATTAGATTTGAAATTTACCAGAAAGATGGAACCCTGAAAAAACAGTACTATTTAAGTTGTAGACAGAGTTGGAAGTTCCTGGATTTTGCTCAACTCATGTCCATTGAGTTAGTGGTGCCATCCAACCATCTCATACTTTGTTGCCCTCTTCTCCTATTCCCCTCAATTTTTCCCAGCAACAGGGTCTTTTCCAATAAGTCAGCTCTTCTCATCAGGTGGCCAAAGTATTAAGGTCTTATAACAATTACAACACTTGAATATATCTATGCATATGCTTTGGATATATGCTATATAACATGGGCAGAGCTGCTTGTCTTCCCCAAGATAGCCTTGCACTCACCAAAGTTAATGGTAGAAAAAAGTCAAGCAAGACTTAAGAAACCTGGAATTTCCCTGCTCTGCCAATAATTAAATCCTGGAGAGCCCTATTTCCTCCTAGAACTTTAGGCTTCTCACTGTAAAATGAGAGGGTTAGACTAGATGACCTGCAGGGTACTTTTCAGCTCTAGCTTTTTCTGATATCTAGGTGTCCTCCTGTGGACTTCCCTGGTGGCTCAGATGGTAAAGCATCTGCCTACAATGCGGGAGACCCAGGTTCAATCCCTGGGTCGGGAAGATCTCCTGGAGAAGGAAATGGCAACCCACTCCAGTATTCTTGCCTGGAAAATCCCATGGACGGAGGAGCCTGGTAGGGCTACAGTCCAGGGGTCACAGAGTCAGACACGACTTCACTTTCCTCACTTTCCTGTGGAGCAGCCTTTCCACAAAACAACATCTTCCTCTGGCTGCAGGCCTGACCTCCATCCATCCACAAAAGCAGTTTTCCTAATCCCATTTAGTAGTCTATGTTGTGTTCTTTTATTTTGCTAGATTTCCTTAAGAGGATTGTTCTCCATTCTTTATGTGACAATTTGCAGATTTCCATTTTGTTAGGGTCAGTTCTTGGAGCTTTATTAGTTTCCCTTGTTGATGTTATATTTATTTGGTTTTTGTTATCCTTGATTTCTTACATTGATATCTGCACACTGAGGCACATTTAGTGCACATTTAGGCAGAGGCGGATCTTCACCAATCAACTCAGTTTGGGTTTCTAGGCATATCTGTTGGTAATGTCCTTAGGCAAGTGGGGTCTGCTATTATGTTGAGGGTGGAGGGAGGCAAGTATTCAAGCTCTGAGTTTGGGGATGGGGAGGTGTGCCACTGACTGAGAACATGCAGATAGCACTGCTAGCTTGGTTCTTTACACAAGTAAGGCTGTTAGATGGCGCTGTACTTTCCTGGATTCTCTGGTCAGGCTTACTAGATGATTGATACTGGGTACTATATTATATAGTAGATGGACCCATGAATTAGTTTTCCTCCCTGGTAGGGTATCAAGTGCCTGTATGGCTTTATTGTTTGGGACCCCAAATCAGGCAATAGTGTGCACTGAATTCCTTGGTCAGGTGAGAACACCAGTTTTTTTTTTGTTTGTTTGTTTGTTTTTTTCTGAAAATAGGGAAAGATATGGGTTGTGCTCTCTGTTCAAGTGCCACTTTAATCAGGGGTGTTGGGTGGCCTATGCAGCTTCCTGTGTGCTCTGGTTAGGTTCCCTGCTCAGGCAAGATAGAGGCTGTATTCAGCAATGAGCAGGGCCATGAATTAGTTTCCCTGCTTGGGTGCAGTGACAGATGCAGCTCTAAAGCTAGTAAAGCTCTTTGTTTGTTGTCTTAAGCCAACCCATACTCCAAGTTCTCTGGCCAAACAGGTTCATTGGCTTTGCTGTGCAAACTATCAGCTCTGCCTGCCTGCTTCTTGCCTTGAGTGTTGCTGGGCTGCACAGCTTCCAGATATTCTTGCTAGCCTTTCTGATCAGATGAGGTGGGAGATACTCTTCACAGTGGGTGGGGATATGTCTCAGTTCCCTTGACTGGGAAAGCCCACCTCTTGGTCCAAGCATTGCTGATTACACAGTTTCTAGGTGTTCTTGCCAGGTTTTCCAGTCAGATGGAGCTCTGGATCCATAGTAGGTGGGGCTATGTTTCAGGTCACTTGCCTGAGTGGGACAGTGAAGAGTCACTGTAGGCAGTGCCCATTTTTTCCAAGCAGGCTTTCTCGACTGTAGGGGCTGGTAGTTACCCTCAGCCCTGGCTTTGAGTTAATCTCCCAGCCTGGGCTTAGCAAGGGAGCCCTCCAAGCCCACTGGGTTTACTCTGGGAGCAGTCAGCTCTGCATGTCTCTCAGCTGGAGTGTTGCTAGGCTACACAGCTTCCAGATGCTCTCACCAGCCTCTCTGATCATATGGGGTTGGGGGACACTCTCCCCAGTGGATGGATCTCAGTGGACTCAGCTCCTTGCCTCAGACTCCTTGGCCCAGGCTCTATGGCCAGAAATACTTCTCATCTGAGTACCCAAATCAGGCATATCCACATCCTGATGAGAACTGCTGAGCAGTTCACTTAAGCCTGGTCAAAGTGCACCACTGATTCGGTTCTGCAAATGAGCAAAGCCATTTAATTAGGATTTCTACTTGGGCACTGCAGCTATGAATTTGGTCTGCCAAGATCCTTGTTGAAAGCCCCTTCCCTCTGCTCCATAACAGTCAGATTCCCAGTGGTTGAACCCTGCAAGTCCCCCTGAAATCCCCATGTGGTGAGACCAGAGTAGGGGCTCTCACAAAGCAACCCATGAAGCTTAGGAGGTTGGTTGACCCACTGGGCTCTCCTTTTCCACTGGAGGAAACAGAGACCTCTCTGAGTGGTTCTATACTGGCAATAGGAGGGACAATGCAGTCAATGTGGAGCAGCTCCTCTTATCCTTCTAATGCAGTATCTCTTGGTCTCTCTGGTGCAGGGGATGCTCTAATCTCACCCCTATTTCTAGAATTCTCTCACAGTTGTGCCATATTCTTAAATAGATGTTAGCTCTTCTTCTGAGGAGGAGTGAAGTCAAGAATGACATATGTTGCCATCTTGGTGATATCACTCTCCCCATTGTGGGTTTCTTGGGAGAGGTCATTTTGTCAGTGGTCATTCAACTAAAAATGACCCTCCTCCCACAAAAAGCAACACTTCAATATGTCAACAAACATTAGATATTCATTTTTGGTGGATTAGTTTCAGTTTTATATGATTCATTGCATTTGTCAAGAACATTCATAAAGATAACTTTCAGGTGATAATATTTCATCTTTTTTGATTTCTGGTTTTAGACACATACAAAGAAACAGTTTGCACCTCATATTAGTTGTTAACATGTAACTAGAGATCAGCAGTTAGCCAGTATTCAGCATTAGCTTGAGCAATGTGCTATTTAATGTATTATGTACACTTAAACACAAATAGCAGTTGTCTTGTTCAGTTCAGTTCAGTCACTCAGTCGTGTCCGACTCTTTGTGACCGCATGAATTGCAGCATGCCAGGCCTCCCTGTCCATCACCAACTCCCAGAGTTCACTCAGACTCACCTCCATCGAGTCAGTGATGCCATCCAGCCATCTCATCCTCTGTTGTCCCCTTCTCCTCCTCCCCCAAATCCCTCCCAGCATCAGAGTCTTCTCCAATGAGTCAACTCTTCGCATGAGGTGGCCAAAGTACTGGAGTTTCAGCATCAGCATCATTCCTTCCAAAGAAATCCCAGGGCTGATCTCCTTCAGACTGGACTGGTTGGATCTCCTTGCAATCCAGGGAACTCTCAAGAGTCTTCTCCAAAACTACAGTTCAAAAGCATCAGTTTTTCGGCTCTCAGCTTTCTTCACAGTCTAACTCTCACATCCATACATGACCACTGGAAAAACCATAGCCTTGACTAGATGGACCTTTGTTGGCAAAGTAATGTCTCTGCTTTTCAATATGCTATCTAGGTTGGTCATAACTTTTCTTCCAAGGAGTAAGCGCCTTTTAATTTCATGGCTGCAGTTACCATCTGCAGTGATTTTGGAGCCCCCCAAAATAAAGTCTGACACTGTTTCCAGTTTCCCCATTTATTTCCCATGAAGTGATGGGACCAGATGCCATGATCTTCGTTTTCTGAATGTTGAGCTTTAAGCCAACTTTTTCACTCTCCACTTTCACTTTCTTCAAGAGACTTTTTAGTTCCTCTTTACTTTCTGCCATAAGGGTGATGTCATCTGCATATCTGAGGTTATTGATATTTTTCCTGGCAATCTTGATTCCAGCTTGTGCTTCTTCCAGCCCAGCGTTTCTCATGATGTACTCTGCATATTAGTTAAATAAGCAGAGTGACAATATGCAGCCTTGACATACTCCTTTTCCTATTTGGAACCAGTCTGTTGTTCCATGTCCAGTTCTAACTGTTACTTCCTGATCTGCATATAAGTTTCTCAAGAGGCAGGTCAGGTGGTCTGGTATTCCCATCTTTCAGAATTTTCTACAGTTTATTGTGATCCACACAGTCAAAGGCTTTGGCATAGTCAATAAAGCAGAACTAGATGTTTTTCTGGCACTCTCTTGCTTTTTCGATGGTCCAGAGGATGTTGGCAATTTGATCTCTGGTTCCTCTGCCTTTTCTAAAACCAGCTTGAACATCTGGAAGTTCACGGTTCATGTATTGCTGAAGTCTGGCTTGGAGAATTTTGAGCATTACTTTACTAGTGTGTGAGATGAGTGCAATTGTGCGGTAGTTTGAGCATTCTTTGGCATTGCCTTTCTTTGGGATTGGAGTGAAAACTGACCTTTTCCAATCCTGTGGCTACTGCTGAGTTTTCCAAACTTGCTGGCATATTGAGTGCAGCACTTTGATAATTTAATGATTGTCATAATATCAACCTGACCTGTGAGTTAGTCTTATGAAATTCAACCAGTCTTCCTTTGATCCCAAATCTCCTTTCTAAATATTGCAAATTTAAGCTATATATATAGCATATTAATTCATATGAAGTCTTACATATACTATACCTTGGACTCATATTTCCTAATCCCATTTTACAAAATGAAATAGTGGTGATAGTCTTATAAGCTAAACTTTCTGTATCTTTATCTTAAATGATTCTGTCATATAATTTTGCTATAGCAAAGCCTTAGTATTCATTATGATACTTTTATATGAATTGTGATAATAATTATATATAGAAATCAAAATACATGATACACACAAAAAGTGCCTTCATGTGCATTGCCAAGGAGTACTTGCCCCCATAGTTTGCTTCAGGTTTAGCTGTTCCCAGGAAGCCATCCCAGTTAAAAGACAGGTAGATATAAGGATTGTCCTCTTTGGGTTCATGAGTCATAATGCTAAATGAAAAATTAAACATGAAATATTTTAGGATATTTAAAACAAAATCAAACACACCTAGACTGTTATCATATATTCGCTAGGAAGCAAATAAATGAAATCATCCAGAAAGCACATTAGATGACAGATATATTAATATAATGGCATCTTTCAGAAAACAAAGAAATCATTCTCCTTTTATTCTATTCCTCACTAAAACTAAGGTTTTAGTTAGGGACTATTTACTGTGTCTAAGAGTATCTAAGAAATCACTAGGATACTTAGATAAATGAAATAAATACAATTTTAAAAATATTACAGATTAATTTAGGTCAGTGATTTTTTACTCAGGAAATATATTAGAGTTATCTTCTGGCATAAAAAAATTATGTATATATTCATAGTTAGAAACATTGTTATCTCTGACAATGCCCCTCCCTCTCTGCAACCCCACCTCCTACTGAGAAATAAATACATAAAAGTTTCTACTAAAATTATTTCCAAGTAAGATTCTGCTTTCTCCCCCAGCCCCCACAGTATTTACAAGCTTTAATTTTCCTTTTAAGGGATTGCTTACTTGTAATTTCTTCCAGAGAGCTGTTGTGGTGGAGATACAGGACTTCTAGGAAAGACACTTTGAAGGGATGAGCTCCAGGGATTCTGTACATAGATTTTTTTAAGGGCAAGAGGAAAGGTTCAGCCATGATTTTAAGGAGATTTGAAATACAATGACCCATATTGATTGTTGTTGTTTAGTCACTAAGTTGTGTCTGACTCTTTTTTGACTCCTGTGGACTGTAGCCTGGCAGGCTCCTCTGTCCATGGAATTCTTCAGGCAAGAATACTGGAGTGGGTTGCCATTTCCTTCTCCAAGGGATCTTCCTGACCAAGGGATAAAATCTGCGTCTCCTGCTTGGCAGGCAGATTCTTTACCAATGAGCCACCAGGGAAGGTGACATATATTGATACCACATGCTAAGTATGTAAATATCAAGATATCTCTAGGCCTGCCCCTAAATGATGACAAATAAACAAAGATATTTTTAAAAGGCAAATGTTTGGGTATTATGGTACTAACTTAGCAGGTCTTTGTATCTATGTCATCTATATTTATCTATCTTTCTAAGATATAGAATGGCTTATAGAAGGGGAAATGCAAATGGAAGATTCATTTCAGCTGTTACTGTAAGAAGTGAGTGAACCTTCCAGCCAAAAGAATTAAATATAAACTCCCCTTCCCATTGTTACAGTGTGAAAAAATGCTTATTCCCAGAGAAAACAAAGTTGACAAAAAATAACTTAGAGAATACTGAGGCTGAATATAGAGAGTTGCAGCATTAAACAGATACACTATACAACAAAGTTTTGGAGGGAAGCTAATACATATAAACCTTAACTGATAAAAACTTTGTTCTTAAAGACCATAGTTTCAGTAAGTGCATAAGCAAAGAGTAAATTCTAGTAATAATGGACTTTGAAATTGACCTTATAACACAGACATGAGGCATATAAGTGGGTCCAGACCAGATCTACTCAGAGCCTATTCTTATAGCCATGCAAGTTATGAGTGGGTTCATAACATTGTGACATAGCCATTCTGATGAGCCATACTGAAATCAAGAATATTTTAACATAGCTACTTTGACAGAGGTATTTTGACATGGGGAAATTTGATACAGACTGTAAAATAATTCACTGTACTTTCTGATTAACAAAAGATTAAGTTGGATGTGAAATATATACCAAAACTCATCCCTAAGTTTCAGTTCATGCCCATCCACAACCACTCTGGAGAGGGGGGAACCTTGGTTTGGTAATAATATTAGACATAAGATAAAGGTTAGGCATCATCTGGAAAGAGAAACTCATACAAACAGGGAGAATGAAACAGACCCAGTATTTTTCCTCCATTGTTTAAATATTTTTCTTCTGTCTTTGGGCTTTCCTCTTCTGCTTTGTTTTTGCAATCTTCTTTAAAATGAAATAAAAGGCCACCACAAAACACAAAAAGAAAACCATGACTCTTGAAAATGTGATTTCAGTGAAGCTTGGCAAGAAAGCTTCTCTTTTGTCTATAGCCAGTCCTTCTTGTCTTTGCTGCCTGATGTCATAGTAGACAGAATCACAGGCTCCTGACTATTCTGTGCATCATTTCTTAAAGGGGCTACCTTTTCCATCCACGGACTTAATTCCATTGGTCCAGGACTTTTTCTCTAGCAGGTAAGAGAGACTAGCATGTCTGATGCAATATAATGAGACCTATCTAAAATTTTGAATTTGGGGATCACAAACAAGATTTTCTAGCTTTAGCAATGTAGATATATTTGGGGAAAAGAATCCCATAGGAAGCTGTAATTGAGTCTGAGCACATGGACGGATGTTCTGTACTTCCCACTTGTCCATTTTTGGCCTATTTAAACTCATTAACCCAGACCTGGGCCTTGATTCAACTAGATAGATGTAGAAAAGTGTTTCAGGCAGAACCTAAGGAATAGAGAACTTTTGAAATTTGGTGTTGCAGAAGACTTTTGAAAGTCCCTTGAACTGCAAGGAGATCCAACCAGTCCATCCTAAAGGAAATCAGTCCTGAGTGTTCATTGGAAGGACTGATGTTGAGGCTGAAACTCCGATACTTTGGCCACCTGATGTGAAGGACTGACTCATTTGAAAATGTATGGCAAAACCAATACAATATTGTAAAGTAATTAGCCTCCAATTGAAATAAATAAATTTATAATAAAAAAAAGACCCTAATGCTAGGAAAGATTGAAGGAAGGAGGAGAAGGGGACGACAGAGGATTAGATGGTTAGATGACATCACCAACTCAGTGGACATGAGTTTGAGTAAACTCTGGGAGTTGGTGATGGACAGAGAGGCCTGGTGTGCTGTAGTCCATGGTGTCAAGAGTCAGACATGACTGAGTGACTGAATTGAACTGAACTGACTAGAAGGTGGGATCAGATTGGCATGGTGACCTTTTTTAAAGATCAGATACTAGAGGTAGTGGTGATGGTTATGTGATTGTAGTATGACACTCTACTCTTATGAGCCCATGGGGGTCCAGAAAGAAGAATAACAGCTAGCTATGAAGACATTTCTCTCTAGAATCAGTGACTGTATCAGCCTCTTGAGGTAGACTGACTAATTTATTGCCCAAACCAAAACACTTATAAATAGAATGACAGGGGTAACCATGTTTACATTGGAACAACCAACAGAAAGTGAGACTATCCTCATCACCCTACCTTGAAGTCACAAGTTGTTGGACTGAAAATCTGAGCCTCCAACCTGTTTTTCAGAAATACAGTCAATACAGCTTCCATTTTCTATATCAAAATAAATTCCTCTTCCATATCTTGCTTCGGAAAACCTTGAAATACCCTGTTTGGTATTACATAGGCACAATCATTGATTCTGTTTCTCAGAATTCACAACAAGGTTGACCTTGTGAGAGTGTGGGACTGATATATTCCAAATTAAGCCATTGTGGAACCAAAGCATTAAGCCATGGTCCACCTTGACAACTTCAAAAGACAAAGAAAAAGCCATGTGGAGGGAAACATTAGTAAATGTAGAAAAGTGAGCAGATTTTCATTTAAATCTATGATCAAAGAGCAAAACATCATCTGAGGGTTGAGAAAATTAAAGAAATCAAGAGAAGTCTCTGGAACTCCCTGATGATATTCCAAAGAGAAAATTTGTGTGTAGGAAGACACACAGTTCTATCTAATCTCTTTGGGACAGCCTGACTAGGTGCCTCATGTATTGAGAGAGGCAGTTGTCATATTAATTCTCCTCTCCAATGCCATTAAAGTTTTTTCCCAGTTGTTACAGATCAAGGCTCTTTCTAGGGCAGCAATATTTGGAACCAGGAGTGGACTGCACCAGTAGAGGGCTGGATTTTAATTTCTCAGATAAATATCAGATTTTAAAATGTATGATTAAAAATCTCCAAAGAGCCCAATAGCACTGGCGAGCAATCCTACAATTCCCTAATTTATTCTCCTGTTCTCTGAGACAACTATTTAACCATCTCATCTCTCCACAAATTTCCAACTTCTCTTCCATGTTCTTTGTTTCTAGTTAATGACCTCGCATTTTATCTTGCTAACAACTATTTCATTTTCCAATCACCAAATTTATCAACCCACCTTCTTCTGTATGAAGTGTCTCTTCTTATATCAAAGAATAACTCTTCCAAATATGCTCAGGATCCCTCTTCTTGCCCTCCTGTGGCTTTTTTTTTTTTTTTGGTCATGCTATTATTATTATCCTACAGTATCACTTTTTCACCTCTCAACTGGATCATTCCTATTAACACCCAGGTTTGCATTATACAAAACTCTCTGAACTCCACATCATTTTCTATATACTGCCTCATTTTTCTGCTTCTTATCACTGTAAAGCATCTCAGAAAAGTTTGTCACCCTAATTGTAACCATTCCCTCACCTCTCTTTCGTTTTTTGGTCCATGTCAGTCTTTCTTCTGTCCCCACCATTCTGCTGAAACTGCTCTTGTCAAGATTACCAACCACCTCATATTGCCAAATCCAATCTTATTTCTCTGTGTTCATCTGATTTTATCTCTCAATATCATTTAATATAATGAGTTATTCCCTGATTCTTGAAATACTTTCTTTTCTCTCTTTGCTTCCTTGATATCACACTGTCCTGGCTTTTTTTCCTATTGCTCTATATGATCTATCCCAGACCATTTTGCCGGCCCAGCTTCTCCGTTGCAACTTGACCTCTAAATGTTAGAACACCTGAGGGCTTGTTACTGACTTTTTCCCTCAATATCTATACTCTGTCTATAAGTCCAGTAACATGACTTTAGATAGGAGCCATATCTTGGTTACTATCAAATTTATATGTCTAGTCTGTACTTGTCTACTGAGATCTAAATTCATTTATCCAACTGCCTACTCAAGACCTCTTCTTAGAAGTCTAATAGACATATCCAACTAATCATGTCAAAACCAAACATGTGATCCCTTCATTGAAAAAAACACCCTGCTTTTCCTCCAGTAATCCTCATTCACCCAGTTGCTTAAATCAAAATCTGTGAATTCATGTTTCATTTTTCTCTTTACCTCCCTCTCCATATACAATCTATCAGTAAATTTTGGTTGTTATACTTGTAAAATAGATCACTTCTCTTTATCTCCACTGTTACCACCCTAGTTCAAGAAATCATTAGCTCTCTCTTGGACTTCAGTCAGATTTTGAACTCTTCTTCTTTCTTCCAGTTGTGGACCCCTCCAAAACATTCTCTGCACAGCATTCAGTATCATTCTCATGAAGAAAGTTTTCCAGTGTGACTTTTCACTGAACCGATAACAAAATTAAATATCTCACCATATCCTACAAAGCCCAATATGATGTGCTTACCTCATCAACAATTCAACCATGTTAACTTTCTCTTTTTGAGCACATCGAGCCTGTTTTTCCCTTACGGTTTTTGTATTTGTTCTTCTCTCTGCTTAGAAAGTTCTTTCCCTGACTTTTGTATGGAAGGTTTTTTCTCAACTTACACGTCAGTCTCAATTTACATATCAAATCTTCAAAAAGTCATCTCTAACTTTCCTATCTAATGTTACCCCACTCCAAGTCACTACTATATCACTTTATTTATTGTACTTACAGAATTTAACATAATATTATCTTATTTACTTGTTTATTTGTTTATTATCTGCCTTCTCTCCCTTCTCTAATTTAAGATCAATAAGGCAAGACTTAGTCTCAAAAGCCCCTGTATTGTTAGAATACAGAACAATTCCAGGCACATATTGGAATTTGATAATTTTTCATTGAGTGGATAAATGAATAATGATATCTAATGAGCACTACTGAGTGCATTTTTATGCTAAGAACCAAAGTGAAACATTGATTCCTTCCTGTTTGAAGTCTGCAATCCCTTTGCTGTGACCTTATACTTTAAAGGCATCATAATATATCTACCTTGAAAGAGCATCAAGCCCAAATCAGAAATAATCTGAACAATAATAAGGCATAGAGGTCTCCCAATCAGAACCTGTGTATTGATTACGTAGGATCCTTTACTTCTCTATCCTTACCGCTTGCCTGTTGGGACATTTATGCCCTCCTAAGGTGAATAATAGTGAAAAATAAAATTTGATACTCAAACTCATCAATTTGTTGTCAAACATCAGCAGCTTTAATCAAACGTTGGTAGAAGGAAAAATATTTTGAAAGGAAATTTGATTATTTTTTTGTTTAAAGATTTACTATATCCACATTTTCCTTTGTCTTACTTTTTGATCAGGAGTAAAGGTAATTAAAAGCATCGAGAATTTAAGGTCTGATGAACAGTGATCTCCTATCCATGGAATAAGTGAGTCAAAGAAATGGAAGAAAGAGAAAGAGCTAACTATTTTTTAGCCCTCACTCTTAGATTACTCCAACAATGAGAAAAGAACTGTTTCTTTACCTGCTTCTACCCCCAAATAATAGCCTTGTGCACCGAAAATAGTGACTCTAGGCTCCCTTAGAGCTCTTTTTGGGTCAGTTGTGATATGAATTTTTAACTTGCATGACTGGCCTGAAACTCAGAGAAAAGTTTCACAACCATAAAAAAGCCCTACATCCATAAATATATAGAAAGTATATATAAATGGAGTTAATTCATTGAGAGTACAACTTAAAATTAAGTCTATATTAACACAAGATACAGTCTTTAAACAGGCCTTTGAAACAAGCATAATAGAGCCTCAGTCTCCTTTAAAAATTCATACTTTAACAAAATACAACATCCATTTATGATTAAAAAAACCCTCCAGAAGCAGGCATAGAAAGAACATACCTCAACATATTAAAAGCCATACATGATAAACCCACAACAAATATTATCCTCTATGGTGAAACATTGAAATCATTTCCCCTAAAGTCAGGAACAAGACAAGGGTGCCCACTCTCACCACTACTATTCAACATAGTTTTGGAAGTTTTAGCCACAGAAATCAAAGAAGAAAAAGAAATAAAAAGAATCCAGATTTGTAAAGAAGATGTAAAACTCACTGTTTGCAGATGACATGATCCTCTACATAGAAAACCCTAAAGACTCCACCAGAAAATTACTAGAGCTCATCAGTGAATATAGTAAAGTTGCAGGTTGTAAAATTAACACACAGAAATCCCTTGAACTCCTATACACTAACAATGAGAAAACAGAAAGAGAAATTAAAGAAACAATTATATTTACCATTGCAATGAAAAGAATAAAATACTTAGGGATAAATCTACCTAAAGAAACAAAAGACCTATATATAGAAAACTATAAAACACTGGTGAAAGAAATCAAAGATGATGCAAATAGATGAAAAATATACCATGTTCATGGATTGGAAGAATGGATATAGTGAAAATTAGTATAAAACCCAAAGCAATCTATAGATTCAATGCAATCCCTATCAAGCTACCAATGGTATTTTTCACAGAACTAGAACAGATAATTTCAAAATTTGTTTGGAAATACAAAAAATCTTGAATAGCCAAACCAACTTGAGAAAGAAGAATGGAACTGAAGGAATCAACCTGCCTGACTTCAGGCTATATTACAAAGCTACAGTCATCAAGACAGTATGGTACTGGCCCAAAGACAGAAATATAGATCAATGGAACAAAATAGAAAGCCCAGAGATAAATCCACACACCTATGGACACCTTAGCTTTGACAAAGGAGGCAAGGATATAAAATGGAGAAAAATCAATCTCTTTCACAAGTGGTGCTGGGAAAACTAGTCAACCACTTGTGAAAGAATGAAACTAGAACACTTTCTAACACCATACACAAAAATAAACTCAAAATGGATTAAAGATGTAAATGTAAGACCAAAAACTATAAAACTCCTAGAGGAAAACATAGGCAAAACACATTCTGATATAAATCACAGTGGGATCCTCTATGACCCACCTCCCAGAGTAATGGAAATAAAAGCAAAAATAAGCAAAAGGGACCTAATTAAACTTGAAAGCTTTTGCACAAGGAAGGAAACTAGGAGGATAAGACAAGGTATAAAGACAGCCTTCAGAATGGGAGAAAATAATAGCAAACGAAGCAACTGACAAAGAATGAATCTCAAAAATATATAAGCAGCTCACACAGCTCAATACCAGAAAAATAAATGACCCAATCAAAAAATGGGCCAAAGAACTAAACAGACATTTCTCCAAAGAGGACATACAAATGGCTAACAAACACATGAAAAGATGCTCAATGTCACTCATTATCAGAGAAATGCAAATCAAAATCACAATGTGGTACCATCTCATGCCCATCAGAATGGCTGCTACCAAAAAGTCTATAAACAATAAACGCTGGAGAGGGTGTGGAGAAAAGGGAACTCTCTTACACTGTTGGTGGGAATGCAAACTAGTACAGCCACTATGGAGAACAGTGTGGAGATTCCTTAAAAACTGGAAATAGAACTGTCATACGACCTAGCAATCCCACTGCTGTTCATACACACCGAGGAAACCAGAATTGAAAGAGACATATGTACCCCAACGTTCATCACAGCACTGTTTACAATAGCTAGGACATGAAAGCAACCTAGATGTCCATCGGCAGATGAATGGATAAGAAAGCAGTGGTACATATACACAATGGAATATTACTCAGCTATTAAAAATAATGCATTTGAATCAGTTCTAATGAAGTGGATGAAACTGGAGCCTATTATAGTGAAGTAAGTCAGAAAGAAAAATACCAATACAGTATATTAATGCATATATGTGGAATTTAGAAAGATGGTAACGATGACCCTGTATGCAAGACAGCAAAAGAGACACAGATGTAACGAACAGTCTGTTGTACTCTGTGGGAGAAGGCGAAGCTGAGATGACTTTAGAGGATAGCATTGAAATATGTATATTACCATATGTGAAATAGATTGCCAGTCCAGGTTTGACGCATCAGACAGGGCGCTCAAGGCCCGTACACTGGGACGACTCAGAGGGATGGGATGGGGAGGGAGGATTGAGGGGGTTTCAGGATGGGGGACACATGTACATTCATGGCTGATTCATGTCAATGTATGGCAAAGACCACCACAATTTTGCAAAGTAATTAGCCTCCAATTAAAATAATTAAATTAATTTAAAAATTCATACTAGTTAGCATTCTCCTAGGCTGTGTTTAAATTCTCTCTAGCCAGAAGCCCAGAAGTCTAATGAAATTAAGTATTTTAAAGTTCTGGGTAAAAACTTTCTTTCTTTTGATCTAAGTAACATATACACACACATGCACACATATACACAAACAAGCATACGTTCATGTGAGTGCATTGGAAGCTACATTAAAGTGCATTCACTTACTTTGGTTTCTATTTAGTGCCACAAAACAGAACCCCAAGGTATTATAGACTGGAAAGAGTTAATGCATCTGCCAAAATATGCATTTTACAATGGTTGATAATTTAAATCCTGAGAGAGCATAAACTTTTTTTCACCCTTGTGTTCCCTATGTTCTAGATATATTGAAACATGCATATGTGTGCAGTTCTTCAAATAAACCACAATTTCACTGACTCACATACCTTTTTTTGGACTCTTGTACCTGGACTATACATTTTGCTTTTTCGCCTGAGTAACTTTTACTTATCTCTGGGAAGACTTCCTTAACATTCTTTGAGTTAGGGCACATGTGAATTAAAATATTCAAATGGATATGAACAGTGCATATGAATCATAATTCATAGGGATATGAACTTTCTGTGATGGAAGTAAAGTCTGATGCTATAAAGAACAATACTGTATAGGAACCTGAAATGTTAGGTCCATGAATCAAGGTAAATCCGAAGTGGTCAAACAGGAGATGGCAAGAGTGAACATCGACATTTTAGGAATCATTGAACTGAAATGGACTGGAATGGGTGAATTTAAATCCAATGACCATTATATCTACTACTTTGGGCAAGAATCCCTTAGAAGAAATGGAGGAGCCCTCATAAGTCAATAAAAGATTCCAAAATGCAGTACTTAGGTGCAATCTCAAAAATGACAGAATGATCTCTGTTCATTTTCAAGGCAAACCATTCAATATCACATTAATCCAAGTCTATGCCCCAACCAGTAATGCTGAAGAAGCTGAAATTGAACGGATCTATGAAGACATATAGGAACTTCTAAAACTAACACCCAAAAAAGATGTCCCTTTCATCATAGGGGAC
This sequence comes from Bubalus bubalis, assembly GCF_019923935.1. Lineage (NCBI taxonomy): Eukaryota > Metazoa > Chordata > Mammalia > Artiodactyla > Bovidae > Bubalus > Bubalus bubalis. Next base: position 75,517,720 of record NC_059181.1, on the reverse strand, counting down.
TGGAATGCAAAAGTAAGAAAGCAAGAGATACCGGAGTAACAGGCAAATTAGGGCTTGGACTACAAAAAGAAGCAGGGCAAAGGCTAATAGTTTTGCCAAGAGAACACACTGGTTACAGAAAACACCCTCTTCCAACAACACAAGAGAAGACTCTACACATGGACATCACCAGATGGTCAATACTGAAATTATATTGATTATATTCTTTGCAGCTGAAGATGGAGAAGCTCTGTACAGTCAGCAAAAGCAAGACTGGGAGCTGACTGTAGCTCAGATCATGATCACGCAAAATTCAGAGTTAAATTGAAGAAAGTAGGGAAAATCACTAGATCATTCAGGTATGACCTAAATCAAATCCCTCACTATTATACAGTGGAAGTGACAAATAGATTCAAGAGATTAGATCTATTAGAGTGCCTGAGAACTGTGGACGGGGTTCGAGACACTGTACAGGAGGCAGTGATCAAGATTATCCCCAAGAAAAAGAAATGCAAAGAGGCAAGATGGTTTTCTGAGGAGGCCTTAGAAATAGCTGAGAAATAAGAGAAGCTAAAGGCAAAGGAGAAAAAGAAAGATATACTCATTTGAATGCAGAGTTCCAAAGAATAGCAAGGAGAGATAATAAAGCCTTCTTCAGTGATCAATGCAAAGAAATAGAGGAAAACAATAGAATGGGAAAGATTAGAGATTTCTTCAAGAAAATTAGAGATATCAAAGGAACTTTTCATGCAAAGATGGGCACAATAAAGGACATAAATGGTATGGACCTAACAGAAGCAGAAGATATTAAGAAGAGGTGGCAACAATAAACAGAAGAACTATACAAAAAAGATCTTTATGACCCAGATAACCACGATGGTGTGATCACTCACCTATAGCCAGACATCCTGGAATATGAGGTCAAGTGGGTCTTAGGAAGCATCACTATGGACAAAGCTAGTGGAGGTGATGGAATTTCAGTTGAGCTATTTCAAATCCTGAAAGATGATACTGTGAATATGCTGCACTCAGTATAAAGCAAATGTGGAAAACTCAGCAGTGGCCACAGGACAGGAAAACGTCAGTTTTCATTCCAGTCCCAAAGATAGGCAATGCCAATGAATGCTCAAACTACTGCACAATTGCACTCATCTCATACGCTAGCATAGTAATACTCAAAATTCTCCAAGCCAGGTTTCAACAGTATGTGAACCATGAACTTCCAGATGTTCAAGCTGGATTTAGAAAAGGCAGAGGAACCAGAGATCAAATTGCCAAGATCTGTTGGATCATCGAAAAAGCAAGAGAGTCCCAGAAAAACATCTACTTCTTCTTTATTGACTACACCAAAGCCTTTGACTATATGGATTCCAAAAAACTGTGAAAAATTCTTCAAGAGATTGGATACCATACCAACTTACCTGCCTCCTGAGAAATCTGTATGCAGATCAAGAAGCAACAGTTAGATCTGGACATGGAACAACAGACTGGTTCCAAATTGGGAAAGGAGTACATCAAGGCTGTATATTGTCACCCTGCACATTTAACTTATATGCAGAGTACATCATGTGAAATGCTGGGCTGGATGAAGCACAAGCTAGAATTAAGATTGCCAGGAGAACTATCAATAACCTCAGATATGTAGATGACACCACCCTTATGGCAGAAATCAAAGAACTAAATAGCCTCTTGATGAAAGTGAAAGAGGAGAGTGAAAAAGTTGACATAAAGTTCAACATTCAGAAAACGAAGATCATGGCATCCAGCCCCATCACTTCATGGCAAATAGATGGGGAAACAGTGGAAACAATGGTAGACTATTTTTTGGGGGGGTGGGCTCCAAAATCACTGCAGATTTTGACTGCAGTCATGAAATTAAAAGATTATTGCCCTTGGAAGAAAAGCTATGACTAACCTAGACAGCATATTAAAAAGCAGAGACACTTTGGCAACAAAGGTCTGTCTAGTCAAGCTGTGATTTTTCAAGTAGTGATGTATGAATGTGAGTGTTGGACTATAAAGAAAGATGAATGCTGAAGAATTGATGCTTTTGAACTGTGGTGTTGGAGAAGACTCTTGAGAGTCCCCTGGACTGCAAGGAGATCCAACCAGTCCATCCTAAAGAAAATCAGTCCTGAATATACATTGGAAGGAATGATGCTGAAGCTGAAACTTCAATATTTTGTCCACCTGATTCTAAGAACTGACACATTGGAAAAGACCCTGATGCTGGAAAAGATTGAAGGCAGGAGGAGAAGGGGTGACAGAGGATGAGATGGTTGGATGGCATCATTGACTCAATGGACATGAGTTGGAACAAACTCTGGGAGATAGTGAAAGGCAGGGAATCCTGGTATGCTGCAGCCCATGGGATCGTAAAGAGTCAGATATGACTTAGCAACTGAACAATAACAACATTTTAAACCTTGGACTCTGGGGAATCTAAAATTTTTTCTACACATATTCATAATTCCACAAGCTTCATTGTTGAAATCTGGATGAAGACTTTTGGATACAACAAAATGCCACATCAAAATTTTGTCTCCTTCCAAAAAGGATCCCCTTAATAGCAAGTTTTCTGAGACATCATGCCCATAGAGCCAGAGATAGAAACTTTCAAAGGCAGAACATTTTAGCAAAGCTAACAGAAATGAAGCTTCATAGTTTTTATGTTTGGCTGGTATGACTAAAGTTGCTTGAGCCTGAAAGAATTTGGTGTGGTTACCTTGATCAGCCTAGAGTCATACACAACTGAGCATATAAAACTTTCACTTTCAATGGTTGAATTTTATTGCTGCATATGTGAGTTAATTAATTGCATGATCAACAATTTGTTCTTTACACTGAAATACAAAATCCAAAAATTTTGTGACCAACTAGGTAACTACTGATGTAAATAATGCTTTCCTTTAATACAGTATGAAAGCTAGAAGTGATAAGTAAAAAGTGGCGCTGTTTACTAAATATTCATCCTTTAACATCATTAGATAATAGTAATTGAGCATTCATGAGGTACATAGCAACCATATAAACATAAGGGAATATCAAGATGATTTTTGCCACATTCAATTTATTAAGAAATTTGCAATCCAAGTGGAAAAGTAATGAAAATATTTCCTCCCAATATTTTATAATATCTCCATTTGAAATATACTGTTTTGCATGTACAAATGTGTTTGAAAAACCTCAGTTCAGTTCAATTCAGTCGCTCAGTCGTGTCCGACTTTTTGCTGGGACTGCAGCACTCCAGGCTTCCCTATCCATCACCAGCTCCCAGAGTTTGCTCAAACTCATATCCATCGAGTCAGTGATGCCATCCAACCATCTCATCCTCTGTCATCCTCTTCTCCTTCAGCCTTCAATCTTTCCCAGCATCAGGGTCTTTGCCAGTGAGTCCGTTCTTCTCATCAGGTGGCCAAATTATTGGAGTTTTAACTTCATCATCAGTCCTTCCAATGAATATTCAGGACTGTTTTCCTTTAGGATTGAGACTGGTTGGATCTCCTTGCAGCCCAAGGGACTCTCAAGAGTCCTCTCCAACACCCCAGTTCAAAAGCATTAAAAAGGCTGTGGCTAATTTATATTAACCATTATTTTCATTCAGACATTCCCTTTTATAATACTATTTTTATTCCTTACATTAAGACACACACACAACTTTTCCTAACCATCTCCTGAAATCTTTCTACTTCCCCACATGCCACCCCACTCACAGACATGTAAAACTATCTTTAAACCCGCACCAACATGAAAATTTAGTAGTTAATTATTTTATGGAAAGTATGAAAAAGAGAGCTCCATATCTCCACTGGATTAAAACATATATATTTTTTGCACTTTCATGTGCATTTTTATGGCCAAATATCTTTTTTATACTATAATTTTTAGGTGCAATAAAGGTAAAAATGTATTTCCAAAGAATAATAAATGGACTTCACTTTCACTTTTCACTTTCATGCATTGGAGAAGAAAATGGCAACCCACTCCAGTATTCTTGCCTGGAGAATCCCAGGGACGGGGGAGCCTGGTGGGCTGCCATCTATGGGGTCGCACAGAGTCGGACATGACTGAAGTGACTTAACAGCAGCAGCAGCAGCAGCATATACTAAAAACATATGCAAGAAATTTCAGAGACTCATAGTAGTTTTTAGATGAGCAAATTAGAACTATTAGAATTCTGTGCTAGTTTGCTTTCTTTTTACAATAATAGAGTAAGGGTTAGAAATTTCTAGAAGAGTCTAAAAGGTCTAGAACTTTTAAAAAACACTTTTGCTTTATTTTGAGTGTTATGCATTTAAAACATACCAAAAAAAAAATCCAGAAAAAAAGGTATACACATTATTTTAGTGCTTAATGCCACATCTATTTATCCATTCCTCTGTTATGAACATTTAGGTTGCTTCCATGTCTCAGCTATTGCAAATAGTGCTGCTATGAACATTGGGGTGCATGGATCTTTCAAATTATGGTTTTCTCCAGATATATGACCTCAAGAGTGAAATTGCTGGACCTTATGTTAACTTTATTTTTAGTTTTTTAAGGGACAACCATTCAGTTTTCCTTGGTGGTTGCACCAATTTACTTTCCCATCAACAGTGTAGGAGGCTTCCTTTCTCTCCTAACACTTATTATAGACTCTTTTTTATGGTTTTATTTTTATTGGAGTATATTTGCTTTACAATGTTGTGTTAGTTTCTACTGAACAACAAAGTGAATCAGCTATAAGTATACATATATCCCCACCCTCATGGGCCTCTCTACCACATCCCCATCCCACCCCTCTAGGTCATCACAGAGCACCAAGCTGAGTTCCCTGTTCTATACAGTAGCTTCCCACCAGCTATCTATTTTACACATGATAGTGTATATATGTCAGTGCTACTCTTCTAATTCATCCCATGCTACACTTCCCTCATTGTATTAACATGTCCATTCCCTATGTCTGTATCTCTAGTCCTACCCTGAAAATAGGTTCTCTGTACCATTTTTCCAGATTCCATATATATGCATTAATATACACTGTTTTTTCTTTCTTTTAAATTTTTAAAAAAATTAAAAAAAATTTTACTTTACAATTTAAAAAAAAATATTTTTGATTGGGTGAAAATTGCTTTACAATGTTGTATTGGTTCCTGCTATATAACAATGCAAATAAGTCATAATTATACATACATCACCTCCCTCTTGAGCCTCTGTCTCCTCCTCCCAACCTACCCCTCTAAGTGATCAAGAGAGCCAGGCTGGGCTCCCTGCGTTATATAGCAACTTCTTATCAGCTATCTATTTTACACATGGCAGTGTATATATGTCGATGCTACTTTCTCCATTTGTTCCACTATCTCCTTCCCCTACTGTGTCCACAAGTCCATTCTCCATATCTGAATCTCTACCGCTTTTCTGCAAATAGGTTCATTACACCATTTATCTAGATTCCATATATATGTGTTAATATGCAATATTTATTTTTCTCTTTCTGGCTTACTTCACTCTGTATGACAGACTCTAGGTTCATCCACATAACTACAATGATGCAATTCCATTCCTTTTCATAGCCCAGTGTTATTCCATTGTATATATGTACCTTATCTTCTTTATACATTTCTCTGTCAATGGACATTTAGGTTCTTTCCATGTCCTGGCTATTGTAAATAGTGCTGCAATGAACACTGGGGTACATGTGTCTTTTTGATTTATGATTTTTCTCAGGGTATATGCCCAGTAGTGGAATTGCTGGGTCATATAGAACTTTTATTTTTTAGCTTTTTAAGGATCTTCTATACTGTTCTCCATAGTGGCTGTATTAATTTACACTTCCACTCACAGTGCAATAGGGTTCCCTTTTCTCCACACCCTCTCCAGTACTTATGGTTTATAAACTTTTTGATGATGGCCATTCTGACTGCTGTGAAGTGGTACCTTATTGTAGGTTTGGTTTACATTTCTCTATTAATTAGTGACATTGGACATCTTTTAATGTGCTTGTAGGCCATTTGTATGTCTACAAAGTAGAGAAATTAAAGAGGATAGGGAAATGCACTATGAGTCTGAAAATGTCTACAAATATATTTTTGACTGTTGTGATAAAAAATAAAATAATAAATAAGGAATAAAAGATAAAAAATAAATAAAGAATACATAAAAATAATAAAATAAAGAATAAAAGATAAAAAATAAAAGGTTGGAAAAAATCATTTGAACTACTTGATTACCATGATTTAACAGGTTCAGATTTTTTTATAAATTCTACGTGTAAAAAGACCACAGAATCATTTCTCAGGTTCTGATCATATGCCTCCAAAGAAGCAAATGAGAGAAGACACAAAAGTAGGTCTTAGAATTAACAGTATGATTGGAGAAGATATTACATGAATTATTTTCTTTGGTTTTTACTGAGGGAAATTAATAATAAAGCTTTCCTGAAAGTGTTTAGTAAATCAAACGTATCAGAAAAAAAAATATTTTAAATGTTTAGATGGTCTATGCCTTTTCTATCCAATACAGTTGCTGCTAGCTAGATTTATTTAGATTTAAATTCATTAAAATAAAATAGCTCATTTCTTAGTCATACTAGCTGAATTTTAATTCCACTATAGCCACATGTGGCTAATGGCTCACATATTGGACAGCATAGATTTATAGAACATTTCTGTCATTGCAGAAAGATATTTGAAATCACTTGTCAAATCTTAGTCAATGTGCTAGATGTAGGAGGATCATAAGAACTAGAGAACATTTCTTAGTTTGAAGGAACTCACAGTTAAAATTGTGCAGTAGATGACCACAATGTGTAAGATTTTTTTTTTTTTTTATAAATGGCCACTTCAATCAATAAGGATAGAATTCTGAGAACTATAGACCAATAATTCTTATTCTTACATTGTGGGTGAGGTAGAATATTAACAGCAATATCAAATGCTTAAGAAAGCATAACCTACTAGGTAAAAGTGATCATGATTTCTATAAGGAAAATTGACTGACAAAATCAACTAGGGTTTTTTGAGCATTTTTAGTAAGGGAGTTGAGATGGTTATAACTTATTTAGATTTGCAAAAAACTTCTCTAAGGTTCCACACCAAAGGCCTTTAAAAGTGTGTCATTGAATAGTTGGTCTCCAAAATTCCTTCCAAACTAACATCTGATCCTGACCTTCATGAAAATGAACTGACAAGCTGACAAGGATAATCTGCATGGAGATCTCCCAAGGCTAGGTGAGTGAGTAGGACTCAACAGATAAGCTTCAATGAGCTAAATGTTATTTATTAGAAAATGGGCTTCAAACAATAACCTTGGCATTTAACATACTGAAAACACAGAGTTGAAGGATAGCAAAGTAAATAAGAGCTCCTTTGATTCTTCAAATATAAAGGAAGCTGAAGCAAATTTAAAGTATAACATGCTAGAAAGGATATAAAATCTTAGCAGTGACTATCATAGAATCTTATCTGTTATCTAGTCTTTAATGACACCTGAAGATGTCACTCCTGTCTCATCCTACCCTCTTTTGGAATATTTCCATTTCTGAGGCGTGCACCCCTCACTAGACCAATCTGTTTAATTATTTAGTTGCTCTAACTGCTAGAAAATAAATATATTACATTGAACTGAAGTTTGCCTCCATTAATCTCCACCATTGGTTTTGGTTCTGCCTTTTGGAACTAGGCAAAATAAACATAATCTTTCTTCTACTTACATTCCCTACATATGCTTTAAGACACCTATCATGTACAACATGTACATATATTTCCCTGCCCCTAGTGGGGATGCAAATATTAAAAAAAAAATAAAATAATAACCACCCAGATGAGAACATAGGTGCAAAGTACCTCTATATATATATACATACCTATCAGTTCAGTTCAGTCGCTCAGTTCGTGTCCGACTCTTTGCAACCCCATGAATCGCAGCTCGCCAGGCCTCCCTGTCCATCACCAACTTCCGGAGTTCACCCAGACTCATGTCACAAAGATGTGTTACTGAGGGAGACGCACCTTCCTGCAAGAGGGTATAGCAAAGGAACCTGATTCAGACCTGTCCATTGTTTCATGGATCTTTATAATCTCCCTGGATACCAGGGATAATGATGTTCATCTGTCTTCCCACACATCCCATCAAGATTTTGGACTAAAGAGATTTTCAACCAATGTTTATTTTAAAAACATTTTATTTTGAAATTATTTTTATTTATTTATTTTTTAATTTAAATTTATTTATTTTAATTGGAGGCTAATTACTTTACAATATTGTATTGGTTTTGCCATACATCAACATGAATCCACCACTGGTGTACACGTGTTCCCAATCCTGAACCCCCCTCCCACCTCTTAGATTACATAAAGGTTGAAAAAATTGCACAGTGAGTCCTGGATTACTTTGACTCTGCTTCCTCCAATGTTCACATCTTACATAAGTATTTGTTGTTCAGTCGCTAAGTCGTGTTCAACTTTTTCCACTCCATGGACTGCAGCATGCCAGGCTTCCCTGCCCTTCACTATCTTCCAGAGTTTGTTCAAACCCATGTCCATTGAGTCCATGATGCCATCCAAAGATCTCATTCTTTGTTAGCCCCTTCTCCTCCTGCCCTCAATCTTTCCTTGCATCAGGGTCTTTTCCAATGAGTTGGCTCTTCCTATAAGGCCAAAGTATTGGAAGTTCAGCTTCAGCATCAGTCCTTGCAATGAATATTCAGGGTTGATTGCCTTTAGGATTGACTTGCTTGATCTCCTTGCTGTCCAAGGGACTCTCAAGAGTCTTCTGCAGCACTGGAGTTCAAAAGCATCAGTTCTTCAGCACTCAGCCATGTTTATGGCCCAAGTATCACATCCATACATGACTACTGGAAAAACCAAAGCTTTGACTACACAGACCTTTGTCAGCAAAGTGATGTCTCTGCTTTTTAATGTGCTGTCTAGGTTGGTCATAGCTTTTCTTCCAAAGAGCAAGTGTCTTTATTTCATGGCTGCAGTCACCATCCACAGGGATTTTGGAGCCCAAGAAAATAAAAGTCTGTCACTGTTTCCATTTCTCCACATCTATTTGCCATGAAGTGATGGGACCAAATGCTATGGTCTTAGTTTTTTGAATGCTGAGTTTCAAGCCAGCTTTTTCACTCTCCTCTTTCACTTTCATCAAGAGGCTCTTTAGTTCCTCTTTCTGCCATTAGGGTGGTGCCATCTGCATATCTGAGGTTATTGATATTTCTCCTGGGAATCTTGAGTCAAGCTCGTGCTTCTTCCAGCTCAGCATTTCACATGATGTACTCTGCATATAAATTAAATAAACAGGGTGACAATATCGTCCTTGATGTACTCCTTTCCCAGTTTGGAAGCAGTCTGTTGTTCCATGTCCAGTTCTAACTGTTGCTTCTTGACCTGCATGCATAAATATTTCTCAGGAGGCAGGTAAGGTGGTCTGGTATTCCCAACTCTTTAAAAATTTTTCAGTTTGTTGTCATCCATCCACACAGTCAAAGGCTTTAGGATAGTCAACGAAGCAGAAACAGATGCGTTTCTCTATCATTCAATGAGTATTGACAATTTTATCTCTGGTTCCTCTGCCTTTTCTAAATTTAGCTTTAACATCTGAAAATTCTCATTTCACATACTGTTGAAACCTAGCTTGAAGGATTTTGAGCATTACCTTGCTAGCATGTGAAATGATTGCAATTGTACAGTAGTCTGAACATTCTTTGGGATTGGAATGAAAACTGACCTTTTCCAGTCCCGTGACCACTGCTTAGTTTTCCAATTTGCTGGCATATTGAGTGCAGCACATTCACAGCATCATCTTTTAGGATTTGAAATAGCTCAGCTGGAATTCTATCACCTCCACTAGCTTTGTTCTAGAAATGCTTCCTAAGGCCCACTTGACTTCACACTCCAGGATGTCTTGCTCTAGGGGAGTGGCCACACCATTGTGGTTATCCAGGTCATGAAAACCTTTTTTGTACAGTTTTTTTGTGTATTCTTGCCACCTCTTCTTAATCTCTTCTACTTATATTAGGTCCTTACTGTTTCTGTCCTTTATTGTGCCCATCTTAGCATGAAATGTTCCCTTGGTATCTCTAATTTTCTTGAAGAAATCTCTAGTCTTCCTCATTCTATTTTTTTTTTTCTCTATTTCTTTGCATTACTCACTTAAGAAGACTTTCTTATCTTTCCTTTCTATTCTTTGGAACTCTGCATTCAGATGGGTATATCTTTCTTTTTCTCCTTTGCCTTTAGCTTCTCTTCTTTTCTCAGCTATTTATAAGGCCTACTGTATATAACTATATGTACATAACTATAGCACATTATCAAAATCAGGAAAAGAATAATGGCACAATATTACTAATAGCTATAAATAATTAGCATAACTAACTAAATCTAACTAAATAAGGTTTTATTTATTCCATCATTAAAAGCAAATTACAATGAAAATTTTGAATGACTAACAATTTAAACAATGATTTTCTTTTTCTTACCCTGTCCCCTAACCACTAAGTTCCCACCCCCTAACCCCCCAACAGTAGTCACTTTTATAGTTGCTTGTGTATTAATCCAAAGTTTCTTTGTGTAAATATAAGCAAACATGAATATATATTTTTACTTCCTCTCCTTTTTTATACAAAAGGAAACATGTCATACACATTCTTTTGCACCTTTTATTTCACTATACCTTTCTTGGAGGGCTTTTTATATCAGAGATAACTTCTTGTTTTGTAAAGCCCCCAAACATTTCAGTATATAGATGTACTATAGACTAATTAACTAGCCTCTCTTGATAGACATTTGTGTTGTTTCCAATTCTTTCCTATGGTAATTGATGCTGCAATAAAAAATCTTGCAAATGTATCAGTATGCACCTATGGGAATATATTTGCAGGATATACACTCTCAGAAGGCATATTGCTAGATCAAATGATATATGGCATTTGTAATTGCCAAACTGCCTTTCCACCAACCATTTTCCTTAGAGCCTTTCTAATAGAATATATTATCAAGCTTTTGGTTCTTTACTAAAATAATAGGCAAATATGGTATTTCAGTAGTCACATTTCTATCACAATAATGAAGGAAGCTTAACATCTTTTTATGTTTAAGAGCCATTTGGATTTCCTCTTCAATGAATTGTCAGTTCATCTAATTTCTCCATTTAATGTTATCTTTCACTTCATGTATATGAAGTTTTTATATATTAACGAAAATTAACCTGTAGGTTCCCACATAAAGAAAAATATTTTTAATATTTTGGCTAAAGTATTTCCATCATATATGTATACTTCAGAAAAAGGAGAATTGTAATCCTTCAGCATTACATTTTTATCTTCCTATTTTTCAATTGATTGATGCTTCCTTTACAATGCTATTTGTGTGACACAAATCAGTTAAGATTTTATCAGAATCTCCATGATTCGATACTGATAGCAAATCCTCTCAATGATTTGGTCCTGAATGCTTAACTACAGGTTTTCTGCTTTTGAATTTTCACAAAGCCTCTTCTTCTCCAAACCAGATGGCCTAGAAAGATGTATTTAATGGTTAATCATTGCCATCTACTGGTAAAGATGGAAATTTCATCTAGCTACTTGCCCTTGTGCCTTGGAAGATTTGCTTTATGTATGACAACTTAAAATGTTGATGTACAACAGAAAACCACAAAATTATATAAAGCAACTATCCTTCCATTAAAAATTAAATATATATATATATATAACATGGGAAAAGAAATAAAGTGAAAAACAATATAAAAAAAAGAAAAAAATACATTTCCTGTTTTTAAGTCAGTCAACGCCTAGTGGAAAGACAATCCCATAAACAGACTTTTAAAATCAAGTGGTACAAGTGCAACAACTAAGGTAAACACAGAGCGGACTGTAGAAGTCCAGTAGGAGGAAACTAACCAGGGAGGAGAAGTCAATCCTTTCTAGAGGAGATGATGCTGGACCTGAGCATCATTTCTATTCCATCTACAATTTCCAATCACTTACATGGAGTGAACAACACTTTATCTTCAATAAAGCATATACTTTAAAAAAAATTCCAGAAAATCTGGATGCTTGATAGTCTTAAATAAAATGGCAAAGAAATAGAAACAAAAATTTAGGAAGCTTATGAGTTTAGTCAAAACATAGTTTTCTTTGAAACCACTAATTCAAAAAGATGTGTACACCTCAATGTTCATAGTAGCATTATTTACAATAGCCAAGACATGGAAACAATCTAAGGGTCCATCAATAGATGGATAAAGATGTGATATACAATGGAATACTACTCAGCCATAAAAAGAATGAAAATTTGCCATTTGTAGCAGCATTCATGCATTTGGAAGATATTATGCTAAGTGAAATAAGTCAGAGAAAGATAAATACTGTATGATATCACTTATATGTGGAATTTAAAAACTACAACAAATTCCTGAATAAACTACATAAAAGATGCAGACTCACAGATATAGAGAACAAATTAGTGGTTACCAGTGGGGGAGGAAGGGCAATAAAAGGGTAAGAGAGAGAGGTATAAACTGTTGAGTGTCAGATAGGCTCAAGAATGTATTGTACAAAGGGAATATAGCAAATATTTTTTAATAACTGTAAATGGAAAGTAACCCTTAAAATCATATAAAAAGTAAAAAGCAAAAAAATAAAATAAAATAAAGGTTAAAATGCTCAAAATAATATTCCTTTTTCAATTACTAAGATTCCTTTAGTGATTGTAGCCAATTAGCAGAATATTGGACTGTTGAAAAAACTAATCACAAACGTATTATTTCTACCTTGCTGATTTCCAGTTCATTTAAATTTTATTTGTTGTCTTGAACAAATTAATTTCATGGATTGGATAAGTGATACAATATAAGGCTTTAACTATGTAAAATATTCAGAAGCCTGTGACTAATCATTTACTGATAAGGTAGAATAATATACCTTATTGAATATAACATATTCAATGATAATGCAGACTGAAAATGTAACAATGGTCTGGAGATTATCACAGTTTGCCCAGTGCTATCTGTAGTGGAGTTTGATAACGTTTAACTGTTTCAAGATGATATTAACAACCTCTAATAAAAAATTATTTAATGATAATATTCTCATGTGTCTAAAGAATACTTTAATTACATACCAGTATTTATTTCTATGCTCTTCAGACTATCCCTGAGTTTCTTAACAAATGTAGGGTTGTTTTGTTGTTTTTCTCTTGACATAGTTGCTGTATATTTTCACTAGGTGAAAGTAGTCAAAACATGTTACAGCCTGTAGCTGAATGTCGCTCAATCAAGTCATGTAAGCTTGGCTTTAAAGGCAGATAAACGTAAAAAAAAAAAAAAAAAAAAAAAAATTATCAGAACAAAACCCAAAAATAAACAACAAAGGCAATGGTGAATTCTCACAGGACTAAACTATGCCACACATTTTCCTGTTAGAGATTCACAGAATATATTGGGACTTCTAGGTATATACTTATGCTGGGATTGTAACAGCTTTGACACCCACAAGCTATTCTGTGGTACAAGTAAAAGCGGGTGGAAGTGAAGAAGAGGTAGCAAGTATGTAGTAGTCTAACCTCCAGTCACTCAAATCTAATTGTTAAGTCGATTAGAAAAGATTAATGTTGACAACTCAAGAATTAACTCAGGCTCTGCTTTTTAGTTCCTAGTTCTCTGTGTGTGAACTACCTGCATAAAGAATATAGTGATGACTTTGCATGAAGAAGCATTATTCAATTCTGTGGAAATCTGATCTGGGCCTTAGCTTCTGAAAAGTCTCACACGTCAAAGTCAATATTTTATATGTACACTCAGAGCACAGTACCTCTATACACCATTCTAAAAAGTTTAACTCAGTCCGAAAATTTCCTAAGTCCTCTATTAAATTGTAAATCTGCAGTCCATTTCTTCTTCCTAATTCCCTGACTCTACCCTAAGGAAGAGAAGAAAATGGTAGATTGACACGAGGCATAGCAGTTCACTTGTGGCGTCCCCAGTAAAGGGAAGTTTAGGAGATGGTCACAGCAATGAAGAGAAAGTGTCTACAGTGGAAGCATTTAGATAGATATAACAGAAACTAAGTAAGAATTTAGCTATGGGAATATGAGACCTGGAAATGGGAGAGTAACATTAATTGAATATAGCCTAAATGATGTGCATTATACTTGGCTCTCCTAAATTGCACCCACTAATAAAGCTTGTACACCATTAAGTAAAAATGGGATAATATGAGGAAAGAAGGAGATCTGAAAAACAGGTGGGTAGTTGAAGTAACTATGGAGGCTAAGAACAAGTGAGTCCTTAGAAGTGAAAAGGCATCACCTCCCTGCTCACTTTTTCTAACACATAGGATTCATCTACAGAGTAATCGGGCACTTGAAGGAAAAAGTGACAACTAAAACAATTTGACAACCTTAAAACAACAGGATGAGAAAAACTAGAGATCTTTTCAAGAAAATTGGAGATAGCAAGGGAATATTTCATGCAAAAATGGGCACAATAAGGGACAGAAATGGCAAGGACCTAACATAAGTAGAAGAGACTAAGAAGAGGAGGCAAGAATACACAGAAGAACTATACAAAGAAAGGTCTTAATGACCTGAATAAGCACGATGTTGTGGCCACTCACCTAGGGTCAGACATCCTGGAGTGTGAAGTCAAGAAGGCCTTAGGAAGCATTTCTATGAATAAAGCTACTGGAAGTGATGGAATTCCAGCTGAGCTGTTTCAAATCCTAAAAGATGTTGCTGCTAAAGTGCTGCACTCAGTATGCCAGCAAATTTGGAAAACTCAGCAGTAGTCACAGGACTGGAAAAGGTCAGTTTTCATTTCAGTCCCAAACAAGGGCAATGTCAAAGAATGTTCAGACTACCATAAAATTGTGCTCATTTCACAAGCTAGCAAGGTAATGCTCAAAATCCTTCAAGCTAAGTTTCAAAAGTATGTGAACCGAGAACTTACAGATGTTCAAGTTGGATTTAGAAAAGGCAGAGGAACCAGAGATCAAATTGCCAACATCCGCTGGATCATCGAAAAAGCAAAAGAGTTCCAGAAAAACATCTATTTCGGTTTTATTGACTATGCCAAAGCCTTTAACTGTGTGGATCACAATAAACTTGGACAATTCTTCAAGAGATGGGAATACCAGACCACCTGACCTGCCTCTTGAGAAATCTGTATGCAGGTCAGGAAGCAACATTTAGAACTGGACATGGAACAACAGACTGGTTCCAAATAGGAAAAGGAGTATGTCAAGGCTGTATATTGTCACCCTGCATATTTAACTTCTATGCAGAGTACATCATGAGAAACGCTGGGCTGGAAGAAGCACAAGCTGGAATCAAGATTGCCAGGAGAGATATCACTAACCTCAGATATGCAGATGACAGCACCCTCATGGCAGAATGTGAAGAGGAACTAAAAAGCCTCTTGATGAAAGTGAAAGAGTAGAGTGAAAAAGTTGGCTTAAAGCTCAACATTCAGAAAATGAAGATCATGGCATCTGATCCCATCACTTCATGGGAAATAGATGGGCAAACAGTGAAAACAGTGTCAGACTTTACTTTTTGGGGCTCCAAAATCACTGCAGATGGTGACTGCAGCCATGAAATTAAAAGACACTTACTCCTTGGAAGAAAAGTTATGACCAACCAGACAGCATATTGAAAAGCAGAGACATTACTATGCCAACAAAGGTCCGTCTAGTCAAGGCTATGGTTTTTCCAGTGGTCATGTATGGATGTGAGAGTTGGACTGTGAAGAAAGCTGAGCACCAAAGAATTAATGCTTTTGAACTGTGGTGTTGGAGAAGACTCTTGAGAGTCCCTTGGACTGCAAGGAGATCCAACCAGTCCATTCTAAAGGAGATCAGCCCTGGGTTTTCTTTGGAAGGAATGATGCTAAAGCTGAAACTCCAATACTTTGCCCACCTCATGTGAAGAGTTGACTCATTGGAAAAGACTCTGATGCTTGGAGGGTTTGGGGGCAGGAGGAGAAGGAGACGACAGAGGATGAGATGGCTGTATGGCATCACTGACTCGATGGACATGAGTTTGAGTGAACTCCAGGAGTTGGTGATGGTCAGGGAGGCCTAGAGTGCCTCAATTCATGGGTCGCAAAGAGTCGGACACGACTGAGTGACTGAACTAAACTGAACTGAATTTCAGTATTGACCGTCTGGTGATGTCCATGTGTACAGTCTTCTCTTGTGTTAGTGGAAGAAGGTGTTTGCTATGAACAGTGAGTTCTCCTGGCAAAACTCTGTTAGCCTTTTCCCTGCTTCATTTTTTGCTCCAAGGTCAAACTTTCCTGTTACTCCATATTTCCTACTTTTGCATTCTTGTCCCCTATGATGAAAAGGACATCTTTTGGTGTTAGTTCTAGAAGGTCTTGTAGGTTCTCATAGAACCATTCAACTTCAGTTTCTTCGTCATTAATGGTTGGGGCGTAGACTTGGATTACTGTGATATTGAATGGTTTGCCTTGGAAACGAACAGAGATCATTCTCTCATTTTGTAGATTGCACCCTAAGACTGCATTTCAGACTCTTCTGTTGACTATGAAGGCTCCTCCATTTCTTCTAAGGGATTCTTGCCCAGAGTAGTAATACAATGGCCATCTGAAATAATTCCCCCATTCTAGTCCATTTTAATTCACTGTTTCCTAAAATGTCAATGTTCAGTTGTGCCATCTCCTATTTGACCACTTCATATTTACCTTGATTCATGGACCTAACAATCCAGTTTCCTGTGTAATATTGTTTTTTACAGCATCAGACTTTACTTCCATCACCAGTCACATCTGCAATCGGGCATTGTTTTAGCTTTGGCTCTATCTCTTCATTTTTTCTGGAGTCATTTCTCCACTTTTCTTTAATTTTATTTTATTTTTAAACTTTACATAATTGTATTAGTTTTGCCAAACATCAAAATGAATCCGCCACAGGTATACATGTGTTCCCCATCCTGAACCCTCCTCCCTCCTCCCTCCCCATACCATCCCTCTGGGTCGTCCCAGTGCACCAGCCCCAAGCATCCAGTATCGTGCATCGAACCTGGACTGGCAACTCATTTCATACATGATATTTTACATGTTTCAATGCCATTCTCCCAAATCTTCCCACCCTCTCCCTCTCCCACAGAGTCCATAAGACTGTTCTATACATCAGTGTCTCTTTTGCTGTCTCGTACACAGGGTTATTGTTACCATCTTTCTAAATTCCATATATATGCGTTAGTATACTGTATTGGTGTTTTTCTTTTCTCCACTTTTCTCCAGTAGCATGTCAGGCACCTACCGACCTGGGGAGTTCATCTTTCAGTGTCATATCTTTTTACCATTTCATACTGTTTATGGGATTCTCAAGGCAAGAGTACTGAAGTGGCTTTCCATTTCCTTCTCCAGTGGACCATGTTTGGTCATAACTCTCTACCATGACTCATCTGTTTGGGGTTGCCCTACGTGGCATGGCTCACAGTTTCATTGAGTTAGACACATGTGTGGTCCTTGTGATTAATTTGGTTAGTTTTCTATGATTGTGGATTTCATTCTCTCTACCCTCTGATGAATAAGGATAAGATTTATCTTATATTTATCTCAGTAGCACACATCCTCTAAAGCAGAAGACTTGTATGGATCTCTTTAATTCACTGTACCTTAAAAATAGCTCTGAAGTTAAAGGTCTGGATATCAAAACAAACCACAAGTATAAAGAGAAGCAGCAATGCTTTTATTGTTTTAAATATAACAAATAGCTAGTAAGATACTTCAAGATCATCTTTTTGTTATGGTATATTAGACCTAGAATATGCCCAGTTATGGGCTTCCCTTGTGGCTCAGCTGGTAAAGAATCTGCCTGCAATGCAGAAGACCTGGCTTCAATCCCTGAGTAGGGAAGATCCCCTGAAGAAGAGAAAGGCTACCTACTCCAGTTTTCTGGCCTGGACAATTCCATGGGCTTTGTAGTCCATGTGGTCCCAAAGAGCTGGACACAACTGAGTGGCTTTCACTCACTCACTCATGCACAATTATGATCTCTATATTTTAAGGAAAACCTACTTTGAGACTAAAGAACACAAGCCTCAGTATAATTCTACATATGTTCTTGATTTGGTACCTTCTGAATAGTATCAAGGTCAGTGAAAATTAAAACTCATGAAAAAGTTAAGACAAAAAGTTGATAAAGGATAGATAAATGAAGGAGAGTGGTCAGATTATTTTTATTTTCTATTAAAAATCAGAACAATTTAATATTGGAACTTAAGAAGTTAAAAGTACTCTGGATGAATAGACTATAGTGAATAATGTTGATGTTATAAAAGTCTAACTATACTGTTGTTGTTGTTGTTGTTGTTGTTGTCATTCAGTCATGAAGTCATGTACTCTGTGACTCTGTGGACTGCAGCATGCCAGGCTTCCCTGCCCTTCACTATCTCCCAGAGTTTGTTCAAACTCATGTCCATTGAGTTCGTGATGCCATCCAACCATTTCATCCTCTGTCACCCTTCTCCTCCTGCCCTCAATCTTTCCAAGTATCAGGCTCTTTGGCAGTGTTTCAGCTCTTCGCATCAGGTAGCCAAAGTATTGGAGCTTCAGCTTCAGCATTAGTCCTTGCAATGAATATTCAGAGTTGATTGCCTTTAGGATTGACTGGCTTAATCTCCTTGCTGTCCAAGAGACTCTCAAGAGTCCTCTCCAGCACCACAGTTCAAAAGCATCAATTCTTTGTCACTCAGCCTTCTTTATAGTCCAACTCTCACATCCATACATAACTACTGGAAAAACCAAGGCTTGGACTACACAGACCTTTGTCAGTAAAGTGATCTCTGCTTTTTAATATGCTGTCCAGATTTGTCTTAGCTTTTCTTCAAAAGAGCAAGTGTCTTTAAATTTCATGACCGCAGTCACTGTCCACAGTGATTTTGGAGCCCCCCAAAATAAAATCTGCCACTTCTTCCACTTTTTCCCTATTTGCCGTCAAGTGATGGGACCGGATGCCATGATCTTCGTTTTTTGAATGTTGAGTTTTAAGCCAGCTTTTTCACTCTCCTCTTTCACCCTCATCAAGAAGTCTTTTTTTTTTTTTTTAGTTTTTTGAGTGTTGAGTTTATTTTTTTAATTAAATTTATTTATTTTAATTAGAGGCTAATTACTTTACAATATTGTATTGGTTTTGCCATACATCAACATGAATCCACCACGGGTGTACACATGTTCCCAGAGTGAAGTAAGCCAGAAAGAGGTTTTTTTAATTCCTTTTTACTTTCTGCCATTAGAATGGTATTATCTACACATCTGAGGTTTTTGATATTTCTCCCGACAGTCTTGATTTCAGCTTGTTATTCATCCAGCCCAGCATTTCACATGATGTACTCTGCATATAAGTTAAATAAGCAGGGTGACAATATGCAGCCTTGACATACTCCTTTCCCAATTTTGAACCAGTCTGTTGTTCCATGTCTGGTTCTAAGTGTTGCTTCTTGACATGCATACAGGTTTCTCTGGAGATAGATAAGGTGGTCTTTTACTCCTATCTCTTTAAGAATTTTCCAGTTTGTTGTGATCCACAGTCAAAAAGGCTTTAGTGTAGTCAATGAAGCAGAAGTAGATGTTTTTCTGGAATTCCCTTGGTTTCTCTATTATCCAGTGAATTATCCAGCTTGAACATCTGGAAGTTCATGGTTCACATATTGCTGAAGCCTGGCTTGGAGACTTTTGAGCATTACTTTACTATCATGTGAGATGAGTGCAATTGTGCGGTAGTTTGAGCATTCTTTGGAATGGCCTTTCTTTGGGATTGGAATGAAAACTGACCTTTTCCAGTCCTGTGGCCACTGCTGAGTTTTCCAAATGTGCTGGCATATTGAGTGCAGCACTTTCACAGCATCATCTTTCAGGATTTGAAATAGCTCAACTGGGATTTCATCATCTCCACCAGCTTTGTTCATAGTGATGCTTTCTAAGGCCCACTTGACTTCACATTTAGGATGTCTGGCTCTAGGTGAGTGATCACACCATTGTGATTATCTTGATCATGAAGATCTTTTTTGTACAGTTCTTCTGTGTATTCTTGCCATCTCTTCTTAATATCTTCTGCTTCTTTTAGATCCATACCATTTCTGTCCTTTATCGAGCCCATTTTGCATGAAATGTTCCCTTGGTATCTCTAATTTTCTTGAAGAGATCTCTAGTCTTTCCCATTCTGTTGTTTTCCTCTATTTCTTTGCATTGATCGCTGAAGAAGGCTTTCTTATCTCTTCCTGCTATTCTTTGGAACCCTGCATTCAGATGCTTATATCTTTTCTTTTCTCTTTTGCTTTTTGCTTCTCTTCTTTTCACAGCTATTTGTCTAGCCTCTCCAGACAGCCATTTTACTTTTTTGCATTTCTTTTCCATGGGAATGGTCTTGATCCCTGTCTCCTGTACAATGTCATGAACCTCCGTCCATAGTTCATCAGGCACTCTATCTATCAGATCTAGTCCCTTTAGTCTATTTCTCACTTCCACTGTAGAATCATAAAGGATTTGTTTTAGTTTATACCTGAATGGTCTAGTAGTTTTACCTACTTTCTTCAATTTAAGTCTGAATTTGGCAATAAGGAGTTCATGATCTGAGCCACAGTCAGCTCCCGGTCTTCTTTTTGCTGACTGTATAGAGCTTCTCCATCTTTGGTTGCAAATAATATTATCAGTCTGATTTTGGTGTTGACCATCTGGTGATGTCCATGTGTAGAGTCTTCTCTTTTGTTGTTGGACGAGGGTGTTTGCTATGACCAGTGCGTTCTCTTGGCAAAAGTCTATTAGCTTTTACCCTGCCTCATTTCGTACTCCAAGGCCAAATTTGCCTGTTACTCCAGGTGTTTCTTGACTTTCTAGTTTTGCATTCCAGTCCCCTATAATGAAAAAGACATCTTTTTTGGGTGTTAGTTCTAAAAGGTCTTTAGATCTTCATAGAACCATTCAACTTCAGCTTCTTCAGCATTACTGGTTGGGGCATAGACTTGGATTACTGTGATATTGAATGGTTTGCCTTGGAAACGAACAGTGATCATTCTGTCATTTTTGAGATTGCATCCAAGTCCTGCATTTCGGACTCTTTTGTTGACTATGATGGCTACTCCATTTCTTCTAAATGATTCCTGCCCGCAGTAGTAGATATAATGGTCATCTGAGTTAAATTCACCCATTCAAATCCATTTTAGTTCGGTGATTCCTAGAATGATGACGTTCACTCTTGCCATCTCCTGTTTGATCTCTTCCAATTTGCCTTGATTCATGGACCTAACATTCCAGGTTTCTTGTCCAAGGAGTGATGGCTGCGTGGGCATAGGAGGGCTGAGAAAAGCTACTCCATGTTCAAGGTCAGGAGAGGTGGCAGTGAGGAGATACCTCTCATCCAAGGTAAGCAACAGTGGCTGTGTTTTGCTGGAGCAGCCATGAAAAGATACTCCACGTCCAAGGTAAGAGAAACCCAAGTAAGATGGTAGGTGTTGGGAGAGGGCATCAGAGGACAGACACACTGAAACCATAATCACAGAAAACGAGTAAATCTACTCACACGGACCACAGCCTTGTCTAACTCACTGAAACTAAATCATGGTGTGTGGGGCCACCGAAGACGGGCGGGTCAGGGTGGAGAGGTCTGACAGAATGTGGTCCACTGGAGAAGGGAATGGCAAACCACTTCAGTACTCTTGCCTTGAGAACCCCATGAGCAGTATGAAATACTGAAATTAGATCAATTATATTATTTGCAGCCAAAGATGGAGAGGCTCTATACAGTCAGAAAAAAAAAAAAAAAAAAAAGACCAGGAGCTGACTTTAGCTCAGATCACGAACTCCTTATTGCCAAATTCAGATTTAAATTGAAGAATGTAGCGGAAACCATTAAACCATTCACGTATGACCTGAATCAAATCTTTAAAAATTATACACTGAGGAGAAGGCAATGGCAACCCACTCCAGTACTCTTGCCTGGAAAATCCCATGGACGGAGGAGCCTGGTAGGCTGCAGTCCAGAGGGAAGCGACTTAGCAGCAGCAGCAGCAGCAGCATGCAGTTACAAGCATAATGTAGATGGATCCTAAACTGCATAACATGTGTAATTCATAAATGAGATTATCTTTACATAAAGAAATCATCGTCTTAACTGTAGAATTAATGGACTTTTAGATATGCAGATGACACCACCCTTATGGCAGAAAGTGAAGAGGAACTAAAAAGCCTCTTGATGAAAGTGAAAGTGGAGAGTGACAAAGTTGGCTTAAAGCTCAACATTCAGAAAATGAAGATCATGGCATCTGGTCCCATCACTTCATGAGAAATAGTTGGGGAAACAGTGGAAACAGACTTTATTTTGGGGGGCTCCAAAATCACTGCAGATGGTGATTGCAGCCATGAAATTAAAAGACGCTTACTCCTTGGAAGGAAAGTTATGACCAACCTAGATAGCATATTGAAAAGCAGAGACATTACTTTGCCAACAAAGGTCTGTCTAGTCTAGGCTATGGTTTTTCCTGTGGTCATGTATGGATGTGAGAGTTGGACTGTGAAGAAAGCTGAGCACCAAAGAATTAATGCTTTTGAACTGTGGTGTTGGAGAAGACTCTTGAGAGTCCCTTGGACTGCAAGAAGATGCAAACAGTCGATTCTAAAGGAAATCAGTCATGAGTGTTCATTGGAAGGAGTGATGCTAAAGCTGAAACTCCAATATTTGGCCACCTCATGTGAAGAGTTGACTCATTGGAAAAGACTCTGATGCTTGGAGGGTTTGGGGGCAGGAGGAGAAGGGGACGACAGAGGATGAGATGGCTGGATGGCATCACTGACTCGATGGACATGAGTTTGGGTGAACTCCAGGAGTTGGTGGTGGACAGGGAGGCCTGGCGTGCTGCGATTCATGGGGTCGCAAAGAGTCAGACACGACTGAGCAACTGAACTAAAGTGAACTGAACTGACACAATATCCTTTCTGTGTTGGTGCTTGTATTTAAGACTGTAAATGTCATCAATTTTTGCACAGTTAATGTCCCTATTAGACTCTATATAAAAGTATCTTCTATGGTTAGTAAAATGTAAAGACTGAAAGAAAATAAAATTATACAGTGGAAGTGACAAACAGATTCAAGGGATTAGATCTGATAGATGGAGTGCCTGAAGAACTATGGACTGAGGTTCAGGACATTGTACAGGAAGCAGTGATTAAGACCATTCCAAAGAAAAATAAAGGCAAAATGGTTGTCTGAGGAGGCCTTACAAATAACTGAGGAAAGAAGAGAAGCTAAAGTCAAAGGAGAAAAAGAAGGACAAACCCATCTGTGTGCAGAGTTCCAAAGAATAGCAAGAAGAGATAAGAAAGTCTTCCTCAGCGATCAATGCAAAGAAATAGAGGAAAACAACAGAGTGGGAAAGACTAGAGATCTCTTCAAGAAAATTAGAGATACCAAGGGAACATTTCATGCAAAGATGGACTCGATAAAGGACAGAAATGGTATGGGCCTAACAGAAGCAGAAGATATCAAGAACAGGTGGCAAGAATACACAGAAGAACTGTACAAAAAAGATCTTCATGACCCAGATAATCATGATGGTGTGATCACTGACCTAGAGCCAGACATCCGGGAATGTGAAGTCCAGTGGACCTTAGAAGGCATCACTAAAAACAAAGCTAGTGGAGGTGACGGAATTCCAGTTGAGCTATTTCAAATCCTGAAAGATGATGCTGTGAAAGTGCTGCACTCAATATGCCAGCACATTTGGAAAACTCAGCAGTGGCCACAGGACTGGAAAAGGTCAGTTTTCATTCCAATCTCAAGGAAAGGCAATGCCAAAGAATGCTCAAACTACCACACAATTGCACTCATATCACACGCTAGTAAAGTAATGCTCAAAAGTCTCCAAGCCAGGCTTCAGCAATACATGAACCATGAACTTCCAGATGTTCAAGCTTGTTTTAGAAAAGGCAGAGGAAACAGAGATGAAATTGTCAACAACTGCTGGATCACAGAAAAGCAAGAGAGTTCCAGAAAAACATCTATTTCTGCTTTATTGACTATGCCAAAGCCTTTGACTGTGTGGATCACAATAAACTGCAGAAAATTCTTCAAGAGATGGGAATACCAGAGCACCTGACCTGCCTCTTGAGAAATCTGTATGCATGTCGGGAAGACACAGTTAGAACTGGACATGGAACAACAGACTGGTTCCAAATAGGAAAAGGAGTACCTCAAGGCTGTATATTGTCACCCTGCTTATTTAACTTCTATGCAGAGTACATCATGAGAAACGCTGGGCTGGAAGAAGCACAAGCTGGAATCAAGATTGCCGGGAGAAATATCAATAACCTCAGATATGCAGATGACAGCACCCTTATGGCAGAAAGTGAAGAGGAACTATAAAGCCTCTTGATGAAAGTGAAAGAGGAGAGTGAAAAAGTTGGCTTAAAATTCAACATTTAGAAAACGAAGATCATGGCATTTGGTCCCATCAGTTCATGGAAGTAGATGAGGATACAGTGGAAACAGTGTCAGACTTTACTTTTTGGGCTCCAAAATCACTGCTGATGGTGACTGCAGCCATGAAATTAAAAGACGCTTGCTCCTTGGAAGGAAAGTTATGACCAACCTAGATAGCATATTGAAAAGCAGAGACGTTACTTTGCCAACAAAGGTCTGTCTAGTCAAGGCTATGATTTTTCCAGTTGTCATGTATGGATGTAAGAGTTGGACTGTGAAGAAAGCTGAGCGCCAAAGAATTGATGCTTTTGAACTGTGGTGTTGGAGAAGACTCTTGAGAGTCCCTTGGACTGCAAGGAGATCCAACCAGTCCATTCAGAAGGAGTTCAGCCCTGAGATTTCTTTGGAAGGAATGATGCTATAGCTGAAACTCCAGTACTTTGGCCACCTCATGCGAAGAGTTGACTCATTGGAAAAGACTCTGATGCTGGGAGGGACTGGGAGGAGGAGGAGAAGTGGACGACAGAGGAGGAGATGGCTGGATGGCATCACTGACTCGATGGACGTGAGTTTGAGTGAACTCTGGGAGTTGGTGATGGACAGGGAGGCCTGGCATGCTGTGATTCATGGTGTCACAAAGAGTCAGACACAACTGAACGACTAAACTGAACTAACTGATAGCTGAGAAAATTGAAGCCCAGTGAAGTGAAGAGATTTCCCCCAAGACAGGGTCAAATTACAGTCAAGCGTATTGGATCCCTCTTTCCATTTCTGTGACATTGTTGCTGGGGGTTGAGGGGTTGCTGAAGTAGGACAATTCTTTAGTGAATTACACTTGGGTCACTTGGATTTTATCTGAGGAAGGGGTTTCCAGTTTTTGCTGCATCCAAATCCTGAACAAAATGTATTTGGTTATGCTGAGTTTTGTTTGAAGTTAATTAAATGTCAATGAATATGGAAGAGAACATACCCAGCTCTATGTATGATAAATTATATCCATTATTTCTTGAATCATTTGCTGATCTCACAAGAGATTTCCCATTATTCTCACATGTATTTAGAAATTTCTTATTCGTGATCATTTGTATTCTTTGATTTCTTTTTATAGTAGTGGATAGTCTGGCTTGTTACACCAACTAGTACAGCCAGTCCTATTCTAGATAATGCTGCTACTAAAATCAGGTCCAGAGTATTCCAGAGTTGGTCACATTTGGCTCCCATGTACCAAAAACTTCCCCACCAACCTCTGAAATTTAGACATCTATATAGAGATAATAAAAATAAAAAAATCTCACAAATTTGAGAAACAAAACCAAAATGTTTTCAATGAAAAAATCCAGTTTTTCTTGGTTACTAAACCATGAGGTTTCCCTTTAAGGTCCTTATGAAATTTCTATTGTCCTTTTTTCCACTTGAGTGTGTGTGCATGCTCAGTTGTGTCTGACTCTTTGTGACTTCATGAACTGTAGCCAGAAGGCTCCTCTGTCCATGGAATTTTCCAGGCAAGAATACTGGAGTTGGTTGCCATTTCGTTTTCCAGGAGGTTCTTCCAGACCCAAGGATTGAACCCCATCTCCTGCACTGCAGGCAGATTCTTTACCACCGAGCCACCAAACATGCTGAAATGTACAGGTTTGGATACATTGAGTTAGCATGCAGAAGGCAGTCAGGATTTCCCAACCATTGACTAATTAAAATGTAGCACTTAGTTAGAAATGAAAGAAAAAAAAAGTCTCACACAGAATGGTTGTCTCAAGACTGCTTTTAAAACTCTCTATATTTTGCCCATTGCTTACACCTTTATTCATTCTGACTACTTCAGTTCTATAAGTGCTATGAAAAGAGTTTGAAGCAGTCTAATCTACTAGTTCTGTAACTGCAGCTGGATGTTCCCTTCACCAGCACTTACAGTGATGAATGAGGTTAACAACCTAATTATGCCACTTGACAGCAAATATAAGAATAAACATGCAAAGGTGAGAATAAACTGTCAGCCAAATCTGCCTGCCTCCATCTTTCCCATGATTCCAAATCCTTCTCTATTTTAAAGAAATAAATGACATATATAAACTTCTCATGTTTTTATAAAGTTTGACACTTTACCAGATAACCTGAATGTGGTTCTCTAGTGTCTAGATTGATAGCATACACCCACATAGAAATGCCTATGGGTTTGTGGATAGGAATACGACTTCTCACCATCCTCCTCTGGAGGGACTAATGGTGAGGTTAGTTCTTGTACTGTCTTTAGAAATTGCCTGTAGAATTGTACTATCTCTTGTAGAATTGATAAAGGATTACTCACTTAAACAGTGAATATCAAATCATAAGTCAACTACTCCTGGTTTTTATTGTTCCAATATATTAAGGACTACTCCCGTGGATGACATGAAGGGATTGATTAGATGATTACTATAATCTTTTATAGCTCTGATAGCCTAGGATTCTGTTATAAAATGTATCTACTGGCTTCACATAGGTAGTAATCTACTCAATGGGGCATGGATTCTAAACTATAATGGCATTCACTTAAGAAAATATATTTGAAAAAATATATCTTATAAACTCTCATGGATTTCTTCCTTAAAAAAAGACTTTTAAAAGTGCATTTCTGATTTAGTCTAAGATCAAATCACAAAGGAATTATACATTAAACAGTAACAGTTCATTTATTCAACAACATTCATTGAGCTTCCCTGGTGACTTAGATGGTAAAGAATCTGCCTGCAACGTGGGAGACCTGGGTTCGATTATTGGGTTAGGAAGACCCCCTGGAGAAGGGAGGGCAACCTACTCCAGTATTCTTGCCTGAAGAATTCCATGTTCAGAGGAGCTTTGCAGACTACATCTCATGGGCTCCCAAAGAGTAGGACATGAATGAATGAACTTTACCACATGCCTAGTACTGTGCCAGGCATTTGAGATAAACCAGAGAATAAAACAAGATTCGTGTCTTCAAGCAGCTTAAAATGTAGCAGAATGAAGACAGGCAATATTATTAATAAACTATCTAGAATGTTTAAAGGTGATAAGTGCTAAGGAAAAATAGAAAAAGTAGAGCATGGTAAAGGGGATTAGCAATTATGGGGGACAAGATAGTGGGAGAGACTGAAGTGACATAATAGGCTAGTAAAAGGCAGGATTTATTGAGAAGGTAATATTTGAAGAAACACTGAAGTAGGTGAGGGAGTTAGTCATGGGTTACTTTGGGAAAAGAGGCTTCCAAGCAGCAGGAACAGCAAGGCAAAGGGATGGAATATGCCCATGTGTCTGAGGAACAGAAGATAATCAGTATGGCTGAAGCACAGTAAGGGACTATGGTAGAAGATAAGGCCAAAGAAGTATGGCAACAAGATCACAGAAGACCTTACAAGGTCATTGTAAGGACTTTATCTTTTACACTGAGTGGAATGAGGAATAGTTACAGGATTTTGAGAAGAAGGACATGATCTAGGTTGTTTTACAAGGATCACTCTGTTTTCTACTGCACTGAAAAAAAAAGGCCATAGAGGACAAAGGTAAAAGCAGGGCAAAATGTCACAAAGCTGTTCAGAATAGTTTAGATAAGAATGATAACAGTAAGTGTGAGGGAAGACCTTTTAGAACTAACACTCCAAAAAGATGTCCTTTTCATTATAGGGGACTGGAATGCAAAAGAAGGAAGTCAAGAAACACCTGGAGTAACAGGCACATTTGGCCTTGGAATATGGAATGAAGCAGGGCAACGGCTAATATAGTTTTGCCAAGAAAATGCACTGGTCATAGCAAACACTCTCTTCCAAAAACACAAGAGAAGGCTCTACACATGGACATCACCAGATGGTCAACACCGAAATCAGACTGATTATATTCTTTGCAGCCAAAGATGGAGAAGCTCTATACAGTCAACAAAAACAAGATCATGAGCTGACTGTGGCTCAGATCATGAACTCCTTATTGCCAAATTCAGACTTAAATTGAAGAAAGTAGGGAAAACCACTAGACCATTCAGGTAAACCATTCAGGTAGATCATTTGACCGAAATCAAATCGCTTATGATTATACAGTGGAAGTGAGAAACAAATTTAAGGGACTAGATCTGATAGACAGAGTGACTGATGAACTATGGACAGAGGTTCTTGACATTGTACAGGAGACACGGATCAAGACCATCCTCAAGACAAAGAAATGCAAAAAAAGCAAAATGGCTGTCTGGAGAGGCCTTACAAATAGCTGTGAAAAGAAGAGAAGTGAAAAGCATAGGAGAAAAGGAAAGATATAAGCATCTGAATGCAGTGTTCCAAAGAATAGCAAGGAGTGATAAGAAAGCCTTCCTCAGTGATCAATGCAAAGAAATAGAGGAAAACAACAGAATGGGAAAGACTAGGGATCTCTTCAAGAAAATTAGAGATACCAAGGAAACATTTCATGCAAAATGGGCTCAATAAAGGACAGAAATGGTATGGACCTAAAAGAAGCAGAAGATATTAAGAAGAGGTGGCAAGAATACACAGAAGAACTGTACAAAAAAGATCTTCATGACCCAGATAATCACGATGGTGTGATCACTGACCTAGAGCCAGACATCCTGGAATGTGAAGTCAATTGGGCCTTAGAAAGTATCACTACAAACAAAGCTAGTGGAGGTGACGGAATTCCAGTTGAGCTATTTCAAACCCTGAAAGATGATGCTGTGAAAGTGCTGCACTCAATATGCCAGCAAATTTGGAAAACTTAGCAGTGGCCACAGGACTGGAAAAGGTCAGTTTTCATTCCAATCCCAAAGAAAGGCAATGCCAAAGAATGCTCAAACTACCACACAATTGCCCTCATCTCACATGCTAGTATGAGATTCTCTAAGCCAGGCTTCAGCAATACATGAACCGTGAATTTCCAGATGTTCAAGCTTGTTTTAGAAAAGGCAGAGGAACCAGAGATCAAATTGCCAACATCCACTGGATCATGGAAAAAGCAAGAGAGTTCCAGAAAAACATTTATTTCTGCTTTATTGACTATGCCAAAGCCTTTGGCTGTGTGGATCACAATAAACTTGGACAATTCTTCAAGAGATGGGAATAACAGACCACCTGACCTGCCTCTTGAGAAACCTATATGCATGTCGGGAAGCAACAGTTAGAACTGGACATGGAACAACAGACTGTTTCCAAATAGGAAATGGAGTACATCAAGGCTGTATATTGTCACCCTACTTATTTAACTTCTATGCAGAGTACATCATGAGAAACGCTGGGCTGGAAGAAGCACAAGCTGGAAACAAGATTGTCAGGAGAAATATCAATAACCTCAGATATGCAGATGACACCACTCTTATGGCAAAAAGTGAAGAGGAGCTAAAAAGCCTCTTGATGAAAGAGAAAGAGGAGACTGAAAAAGTTGGCTTAAAGCTGAACATTCAGAAAACTAAGATCATGGCATCTGGTCCTTTCACTTCATGGCAAATAAATGGGGAAACAGTGGAATCTGTGGCTTACTTGATTTTGGGAGGCTCCAAAATCACTTCAGATGGTGATTGCGGCCTTGAAATTAAAAGATGCTTACTCCTTGGAAGGAAAGTTATGAGCAACCTAGACAGCATATTGAAAAGCAGAGACATTACTTTGCCAACAAAGGTCCGTCTAGTCAAGGCTATGGTTTTTCCAGTGGTCATATATGGATGTTAGAGTTGGACTGTGAAGAAAGCTGAGGGCTGAAGAATTGATGCTTTTGAACTGTGGTTTTGGGGAAGACTTTTGAGAGTCCCTTGGACTGCAAGGAGATCCAATCAGTCCATCCTAAAGGAGATCAGTCCTGGGTGTTCTTTGGAAGGACTGATGCTAAAGCTGAAACTCTAATACTTTGGCCACCTCATGTGAAGAGTTGACTCATTGAAAAAGACTCTGATGCTGGGAGGGGTTGGGGGTAGGAGGAGAAAGGGACAACAGAGGATGAGATGGCTGGATGGCATCACCGACTTGATGGACATGGGTTTGGGTAAACTCCGGGAGTTGGTGATGGACAGGGAGGCCTGGCGTGCTGTGATTCATGGGGTCACAGAGTTGGACACGACTGAGCGACTGAACTGAACTGAAAGGGCAGTTGATTTCTGCTTATCTTTTTAAAGGCAGAACCAACAGGATTTCCTGATGGACAAGAAAGAGAGTGTGTAAGAAAAAGAGGACTGAAGAATGACTTTAGGTTTTGGCCTAAGCAAATGAAAGGATGAAATTGCCATTGTCAACTACAGACTGGCACTTACCAAGAGCAGTCCCAATGACTGAACAACAAGGCATTTGCCATCTACATTTACTGAGATTGAACGCCATGCTGCTATAGCTGGCGACCTTCAACAACCCCCATGGAAGTTCAGAGTTGAATGAGGCACTCTGTGCTCCAGGGAATCTGGTGGACAGGTCTTTAGATAGTTGGATGTTTTTAGGAACAGATTTTATGATCTCCATCCTTGCATGTCCTCATATCTAGAGAAGCACTAAATTCCTTCATCGTGACATCAGACCCTCGTGACTAACAAAAAACCTTTTGTAAATTGAGTGCTTCATGGTATTGAACTCCCCCTTCACAAAAACCTTATATACTGACTTTCCCCCACTGCTGCTCTGGAGCAGTTTGTCAGAGCTATCTGAGATGCTGCCTCCCGGTCTGCAGTCCTCATTTTGCCCCAAATAAAACTTAACTCACAACTCTTAAGTTGTACATCTTTTTTAGTCGACAGTTATGGCGACCAATGAAGTGACCCAGAGTGGACTTCCTTCCTTCAACTGGACTCTACAAGGAACCGGAGCTTCGGTATCAGCGGCGGCCCCTTGTGCCCATCTGCCTCCTTGGGGAGTACAGACGAATTTGGGTAAGTCTTTCCTGGTTCTTGAATCTCTCATAATGGTTGAGATTCTGAGTTTTATTTGGCGGTTGAGCAGGTTACCTGCCCCCTCCTAGTAGGAAAGATACTAGGGGGGACCCGGGTGAAACATCTGGGGTATACCCACTCATGGTCTAGACACTGAGTGGGACTCGTTTGAAAGATACCAAGGTCCCACACAGTTAAAAGATGCTGGGTGGGGGGCTGGCTGAAAGATGCCAGGAGAATTGCCCATCCAGTGGAAAGGTACTGGGTAGGGGGGATCGACTGAAAAAAAAAAAAAAAATCGAAGAATATCCAGGGCTTGGCTGATAGATGCCAAGGTCGCTCCGTTGTAGGGCACTCAATTGTCTTGGCTGAGTGGTTAAGAGGCTGATCTGACACTTTTCCTCAATTTGACTGCCATTATAGAATTTGTCAGGATGAAAGTGAGGAAAATACATGAGAGCATTGCTCTGAAGAAAAAGGACAAGACTCCTCCTGGCTGGTTTCAGTTTTCTCAGGTGACTGAGAACTTTATGGGCATGGTGGAGGCCTAGTCCTCATGCCGTGCAGTGGTCCCATAGGGAAACCCACTCATTAATTAAAACACTTGCTTGTCCGGGGGCCGCACATAAGAACTGGCCATTCAGTGACCTGAGCAGCCATGGTGGTCTTAGATTGCCGGAGGCAGAATCTGAGACACGTAAGACGAGCTGAAACGACTCTGGAGTGACTCTTGGAGGAGTTAAGCTCACAAGCAGCACTTTGGCCCACTACACAAATTCACTAGTGATTTTTATCCCTGACAAATTCAGCTTAAAATGGGAAACAGAATCTCTCAACAGACACAAAGGCGTGTCATAAAGCCAGCCTCTGACTAACATTCTCGCCAGATTCATGTACAGTACATATGAAGCTCACACTTGCAAGTACCTAGTTATTTGGAGAAATTATACTAAAAGAGATTTCAACCTAAAATGGCCAAATTTGGGTTCTTTTAATACTCTAAAATGGATATTTTTGCATGTACAATTAGACAAGGCCGGCCGTGTTTGACTGGTATCTAGAAGCTTCTAAAACAGAAAATGATAGAGTAACTTCTTTGCAGAAAATCAACAAGAAATTGCTTGAAACTATATCAAAACTAAAACAAGGCTGCTAGCATTGACTTTGCCAGGTCGCAGGTCTAATTGAACTGGGAAGTCACGTTTGACATTTATGCCTTTTGCCTTTTGATTTCTGGGCATCTCTTCGCCTTTTGTTTCATTTGGAGTGTGACTCCTGGCTGATGAAGCTCTGGTTCGGTTTGGTTTGTTGGTTTAGTTTGAGTGCACAGACATCTGGTACAAACTGTTTGAGCTAATATATGAATTTCTCACTCTAAGGTTCCACACTCTACCTGGGAATCCCTTGGAAAAAATTTTTTAAATGATTGGTCAATCTATAGCTATGATCCAGTGACAAAGAAAATGGCCTAAAACTATTAGATCTTTATTGACATAGGATAGGAAAATGAACTGAAGTTCCCTTTTGTCCAGGACTTCCTCCTGTAATCAACAGCCTGGAGCTGATCAAACTAAGACCCCTGCTTCCTCAGAGGGACAATCCCTGCTGGGATCAATCTGCTCTTGTTTTCAGGGCCAAGTTGAGTACTACCTGGTCTAAATTTTGGCTCTAAAACTATGGTCACACACAAAAAATATACAATTTTTGACAATGTGGTCATAATATTTTTAGACTCCAGTATGTCTCAGTGTATGTCTTTATTTCTTTCGATAATATTGCTGATTGCTGGGATCAGTTTGTAAATGAGCTCTAATCTAATTGGCCTTAAAAAAAAAAGTAAATGCTTACAAATCAAATAATTCTAAATACAAGAGAAATTAACCTAAATGAATTTCAGGTTCATGTGAATTGGAAAATATTCAGTGTTAAACACCTGATATTAATATTTATTTGTTGATCTGAATAATGTAGACATGTTTAAGAGTAATTAACATTAAGCAGAATATTTTCACTGTACCTAGGTTTAATATAAATTAAATATTATATCTGTTACAAGTTTGTCAGCAAGGAAATTACCTTGCTGAGTGAAGAAACTTCTAAAAAACTGTAAATGAGATATGAGCCTTTAGACAAACTCTATTAAGAATAATTATGCTTTAGGAATGTCTGCCTAAATAGTCTATCCAGATTGGGGTAACTTGAACTTCTAAGGGTTGTGCGAAACTAAGTGTTGGAAGCCTATTGAATAGCTAAGTCATTTCCAAATAAAATAAATAAAAAGATTTTGAAACATTTACTACTAAACATTACCTCTTACAGAGAAACTAAAGAGATTTCGGATCAAAAAGAAATGTTTGATGCCATCCTAAAATGTTATCTCCAAGAAAACAAAGGTTCTAGAAATTATCACTGGTATTTATGCTCACCAATCTATAAAATGCTGATGTTAAAGTCAGTTCTTGGTTGCTTAAGGGAAGTAGGAAGTGTCTTTTCGATAAAGAAGGTATGAGGAATGGAATTACCTTTTTGTTAAGGGAAAAGGAAGTAACCCTGACTTACAGGTGGCTTTTTAGGGTGGAAGAACACAGTAATGGGTACAGAAAGTGATAAGGTTTGTGAAAAGTGAACCATGAGGAAAGAGTTTTGTATATGGTTAGGACTAAGTTTAAAATAAAGTTAATCAAGTTTACCTTTTAAGTAAAGTAAGCTGATGCCAAAACTTTAATTTAGCTTTTCTCTCTGTTAAGAGGACACTTTGTCTTCAGATATTGGACTGCCTTTGATAATAGATTTAAGTTTCTTTATCTCTTAAATGTTCTGTTCTGAAATTCTTTATTGTGACTTTGGCTAGGTGAACAGCTATTGTTTCACAATGACCTATAGTCCTATCTGACTGAGTGTTCTAAACGTTTTTTTTTTTTTTAATATAAATTTATTTATTTTAATTGGAGGTTAATTACTTTATAATATTGTATTGGTTTTTCCATACATCAACATGAATCCACCACAGGTATACACGTGTTCCCCATCCTGAACCCCCCTCTCTCCTCCCTCCCCGTACCATTCCTCTAATTTTTTTTGATATTTGTTGACAAAGCTTCCTAAATAATTCTAATGAAGATTTATAGATAACTTTGGGATGCTTCAGAGGGCCCCTGAAACATCCCAAAGAGAGATATTACACTAATTAGGCTCATTTTGTATACAGAATTACATGGGGGATATTGTCAAGTGAGTAATAAGTCTCGGGTTATATTGTATGGTAAATGTTACTAATATAGATATCCTAGAAACTGTATGGAGTTCCTAAAATTTTGATATATTTGGGTAAAATGTTATCAAGCATAATTCTAGTTACTATCTCAAAATATTGTCATAGCACTAACCAAGTTTCGAAAAAATGCTTCCTCTTCAAGATTTATAAAAAGGACTTTTAGATAAATACCAGTTTCTGAACTGGTTGCCTGTCCAGGTTTGATGCACGATACTGGATGCTTGGGGCTGGTGCATTGGGACGACCCAGAGGGATGGTATGGGGAGGGAGGAGGGAGGAGGGTTCAGGATGGGGAACACATGTATACCTGTGGCGGATTCATTTTGATATTTGGCAAAACTAATACAATCATGTAAAGTTTAAAAATAAAATAAAATTAAAAAAAAGAATATAAAAAAAAAAGAAAGAAAAACCTGATGATGTCACAAAAGTTAACAAAAAAGATTGAATGAACTGCTTAGAACTGAATATGCTTATTACTTTTATGGTTTCTAGTTTTCCAAGCTTAAGAAAAACCTTCCCCTCAAACTAATTATGATGGTAATTTGGTAAAATTATATTTTATAAACAAATTGAAACATCTATCTTTTCTATCTGAACCCTCCAGAGATTAGAAACTCTTAGTTTCCAGTAACTTTATCAGAAAAGTTAGGAAGGTTATCGTACTAACAGGTACAGAAATCTGAAAGAACTTGAAGGAATCTGAGACCTGGAGAAGAGAGGAATTTACTTAGATCTGTTAGACAAAATCTGTGATAAACCTTTGGCATGACTTTTCTTGCCCTGAAAGGTTTTATTTTAAAAGTTCAGTCTGAGACTTTTATAGTCTCAGCAAAGCAAAAAAGTCTATGATCAATTATTGTTATGTAAATCATCAAGCCAAGTTTATTGCGACCAGACCTATATTACAAACAAGTATTAATTTGTTATATTTGTTAAAAATGATGGTGATTTTAGGGAGAAAAAGATGTTTCAATGAATGTTAAATACCAGTTTGTTAATGGGGGTCTGTATCTACTAAGACTCATTTCCTAGATAGTTCTTTGCTGTTAGGGTATATTAATGTAAAATTTAATTGAATTATTAAAGGACACTCTAGGGTTGTTTCTGAAGCTCATCTCAGTAATCTCTCTTTGGATGAAGATCAGATGCCTCACACATTACCTTCAATCAAGACTGGAAGAAGACATAATTTAAGGAACTGTCTCTAACCTGTATGGAATGACCTTTCTATCAGGTAGTCTTAACTAGCTCATGCCCAGCGAAATTGAATGGAAATTGACTCTTCGGTTAACTCCCGCTTCCAAAGGCCCCTAAGCTGGACTGGTCCATAGTGAGGCCTGATGACCTCAAACTCACCGTAAAACAATGCTCAAATGGAGGAAACTAAACTACACTAGGATGAGAAGAAGATGACATCAGAAGTAGACAGTTTGCCCAAGCTACTGATCTGATTTTTATGATTATTTATAACGTTTTCTTGATTCCTTGGACCTATGTATATCAATTACATGTTTTAAAAACTCAATCCAGTTGTTGGGTTATGGCCAATTACCTGTGCCTAGTACTTCTGGGCTATCTGTTCTCTAGGGCTCTGATTGGATATCCCCTAGGAAATTTATTTTAGATGAGTGTTCAGTCCTGTTCTATTTATGATATTATTAGATGGGATCCTCCCACCTGGCCAATTAATAATACCTGCTCTGATGCTGGCAACAGATTTAAGTTTTTTCTTAGGGTCATTTAAACTCAGTCAGAGTGATGAGCTAAGTCTCAATAAAAAATTAACTTCTCATTTATTAAAAGGAAGACTCCCACAATTATGGGGTGGATCTACATGGTTAACACCAGGCTATGGTCATTTAAGTTTAAAAGCTCCTCTATGTTGGGAAGGGTTAAACCATACTAAAATGATCAACCTGGTAATTATGAGACAAGGCTGGGTGCTTTATGAACTATGTCTATTATTACCCTTAGAGAGAGTGATTGGTATGTAACTCAGTGGATTTGTGGCACTAATTTGTGGCTTTCACATCTACAGGAATGGATACGAAGGTGTAGCCTGGGATTCCCATGAATTTAAGGTCATACATGTTAATGAATTAGAGGTAACCCTAACCAATCTCGGAGAAGGCAATGGCACCCCACTCCAGTACTCTTGCCTGGAAAATCCCATGGACGGAGGAGCCTGGTAGGCTGCAGTCCATGGGGTCACGAAGAGTCAGACACGGCTGAGCGACTTAACTTTCACTTTTCACTTTCATGCATTGGAGAAGGAAATGGCAACCCACTC
Source organism: Bubalus bubalis (assembly GCF_019923935.1). Lineage (NCBI taxonomy): Eukaryota > Metazoa > Chordata > Mammalia > Artiodactyla > Bovidae > Bubalus > Bubalus bubalis. Next base: position 75,480,918 of record NC_059181.1, on the reverse strand, counting down.
CAGTGTTCTTGCCTGGAGAATCCCAGGGATGGAGGAGCCTGGTGGACAGCTATCTACGGGGTTGCACAGAATCAGACACAACTGAAGAGACTTAGCAGCAGACTTAGCAGCAGCAGCTAACCAATCTACCATTGGTATGATCCCAATGGGTCAAAGATCTGTATTGTACTGGTATGACCATTTAGCAGCTTGTGTGTGTGTGTGTGTGTGTGTGTGTGTGTGTGTGTGAGTGTGTGTGTGTGTGTATGTGTGCGTGCACCTTCAATGGGGTTGGAGGATGTAATTGACCATATCTAAGCCTTAACAACTTTCATAAGCTTTAAATGATAGTAATCAGGTATTAGCCTATTGAATTCTAATATCTCTATGATGAAAAAGGCAGTGCTACACAACTGCAAGGCTCTTGACACCTTACAGCATCTCAGGGAGATATCTGTGCTATATTTCAAACTGAATGCTATATTTTCATACCTGGTAAATCCTTTAGTGTAACACATTTGAACCACGTGAAAAATCAGATTTCTACTTTAAGTGACCCATTCCCTAGTCTTGACGATGTTTTTTTAAAAAACTGGTGGTGTGGGAGGCTCATGGCTAAAATATTTACTTTTAATTCCACTAATATTATTAACTATACCATTTGTATTTTGCTTGTTTCACAAGATTATTATTTCTTGTATTACCAAATGTATGACTGAGCCTCCAACGAAAATGATGACTAGACTTGAAGCAGTTGATCAAATGTATAGCTTGATATATGATCAATGACTGTAATAGTGTAACTCTAGGTATGAAAAGATGCAATGAGAGGGAATACTTTCTTGGACCATAACTAGAATACAGGTGTCCAGAGATGTTTTGACTATTAAGACGTAGCCCAGTAGTAGCACATTGAGTGTCTTATCAACTAAAACCATCTTCAAAACTGGGAACGAGCCTTCCCAGCAATGGGGGACAAAATGGTCATGAAATGCCACCCCCCGTCCCCGCAAAGTATGGTTGGATGTACAACTACAAGGGGGCCATGCCATCTACAAATGCTCTTACTAAGAGCATTGCCAATGACTGAACAACAAGGCCTTTGTCATCTACCTCTACTGAGATTGAACCCCGTGCTGCTACAGCTGGTGACCTTCAACAACCCCTGAGGGAGTTCATAGTGGAGTGAGGCATTCTGTGCTCCAGGGAATCTGGTGGGACAGGTATTTAGATCAGTTCAGTTCAGTCGCTCAGTCGTGTCTTTGCGACCCCATGAATCACAGCATGCCAGGCCTCCCTATCCACCACCAACTCCCGGACTCAGACTCACGTCCATCGAGTCAGTGATGCCATCCAGCCATCTCATCCTCTGTCGTCCACTTCTCTTCCTCCCCCCATTCCCTCCCAGCATCAGAGTCTTTTCCAATGAGTCAACTCTTCGCAAGAGGTGGCCAAAGTACTGGAGTTTCAGCTTTAGCATCATTCCTTCCAAAGAAATCCCAGGGCTGATCTCCTTCATAATGGACTGGTTAGAACTCCTTGCAGTCCAAGGGACTCTCAAGAGTCTTCTCCAACACCACAGTTCAAAAGCATCAGTTCTTCGGTGAACAGCCTTCTTCACAGTCCAACTCTCACATCCATACATGGCCACTGGAAAAACCATAGCCTTGACTAGACCGACCTTTGTTGGCAAAGTAATGTCTCTGCTTTTCAATATGCTATCTAGGTTGGTCATAACTTTCCTTCCAAGGAGTAAGCGTCTTTTAATTTCATGGCTGCAATCACCATCTGCAGTGATTTTGGAGCCCAAAAAATACAGTCTGACACTGTTTCCACTGTTTCCCCATCTATTTCCCATGTAGTGATGGGACCAGATGCCATGATCTTCGTTTTCTGAATGTTGAGCTTTAAGCCAACTTTTTCACTCTCCTCTTGCACTTTCATCAAGAGGCTTTTTAGATCCTCTTCACTTTCTGCCGTAAGGGAGGTGTCATCTGCATATCTGAGGTTATTGATATTTCTCCTGACAATCTTGTTTCCAGCTTGTGTTTCTTCCAGTCCAGCGTTTCTCATGATGTACTCTGCATATAAGTTAAATAAGCAGGGTGACAATATACAGCCTTGACGTACTCCTTTTCCTATTTGGAACCAGTCTGTTGTTCCATGTCCAGTTCTAACTGTTGCTTCCTGACCTGCATACAGATTTCTCAAGAGGCAGGTCAGGTGGTCTGGTATTCCCATCTCTTTCAGAATTTTCCACAGTTTATTGTGATCCACACAGTCAAAGGCTTTGGCATAGTCAATAAAGCAGAAATAGATGTTTTTCTGGATCTCTCTTGCTTTTTCCATGATCCAGTGGATGTTGGCAATTTGATCTCTGGTTCCTCTGTCTTTTCTAAAACCAGCTTGAACATCTGGAAGCTCACGGTTCACATATTCCTGAAGCCTGGCTTGGAGAATTTTGAGCATTACTTTACTAGCATGTGAGACGAGTGCAATTGTGCAGTAGTTTGAGCATTCTTTGGCATTGCCTTTCTTTGGGATTGGAATGAAAACTGACCTTTTCCAGTCCTGTGGCCACTGCTGAGTTTTCCAAATGTGCTGGCATATTGAGTGCAGCACTTTCACAGCATCATCTTTCAGGATCTGAAATAGCTCAACTGGAATTCCTTTATGTCCACTAGCTTTGTTCATAGTGATGCTTTCTAAGGCCCACTTGACTTCACATTCCAGGATGTCTGGCTCTATGTCAGTGATCACACCATCGTGATTATCTTGATCATGAAGATCTTTTTTGTACAGTTCTTCTGTGTATTCTTGCCATCTCTTCTTATTATCTTCTGCTTCTTTTAGGTCCATACCATTTCTGTCCTTTATCGAGCCCATCTTTGCACGAAATTTTCCCTTGGTATCTCTGATTTTCTTGAAGAGATCTCTAGTCTTTCCCACTCTGTTGTTTTCCTCTATTTCTTTGCATTGATTGCTGAGGAAGGTTTTCTTATCTCTTCTTGCTATTCTTTGGAACTCTGCATTCAGATGCTTATGTCTTTCTTTTTCTCCTTTGCTTTTTGCTCCTTTTCTTTTCACAGTTATTTGTAAGGCCTCCCCAGACAGCCATTTTGCTTTTTTGCATTTCTTTTCCATGGGTATGGTCTTGATCCCTGTCTGCTGTACAATGTCACGAACCTCGTTCCATAGTTCATCAGGCACTCTGTCTATAAGATCTAGGCCCTTAAATCTATTTCTCACTTCCACTGTATAATCATAAGGGATTTGATTTTGGTCATACCTGAATGGTCTAGTGGTTTTACCTACTTTTTTCAATTTAGGTCTGAATTTGGCAATAAGGAAGGAGTTCATGATCTGAGCCACAGTCAGCTCCTGGTCTTGTTTTTGTTAAGTGTATAGAGGTTCTCAAGGCTATGATTTTTCCTGTGGTCATGTATGGATGTAAGAGTTGGACTGTGAAGAAGGCTGAGCGCCCAAGAATTGATGCTTTTGAACTGTGGTGTTGGTAAAGACTCTTGAGAGTCCCTTGGACTGCGAGGAGATCCAACCAGTCCATTCTAAAGGAGATCAGTCCTGGGTGTTCTTTGGAAGGAATGATGCTAAAGCTGAAACTCCAGTACTTTGGCCACCTCATGCGAAGAGTTGACTCATTGGAAAAGACTCTGATGCTGGGAGGGATTGGGTGGAGGAGGAGAAGGGGACAACAGAGGATTAGATGGCTGGATGGCATCACTGACTTGATGGACGTGAGTCTGGATGAACTCCGGGAGTTGATGATGAACAGGGAGGCCTGGGGTGCTGCAATTCATGGGGTCGCAAAGAGTCAGACATGACTGAGAGACTGAACTGAACTGAACTGATAGAGCAGAATATAATCAGTCTGATTTTGGTGCTGACCATCTGGTGATGTCCATGTGTAGAGTCTTCTCTTGTGTTGTTGGAAGAGGATGTTTGCTATGACCAGTGCATTTTCTTTGCAAAACTCTCGTTAGTCTTTGCTGTGTTTCATTCCGTATTCCAAGGCCAAATTTGTCTGTTACTTCAGGTGTTTCTTGACTTCCTCCTTTTGCATTCCAATCCCCTATAATGAAAAGGACATCTTTTTTGGGTGTTAGTCTTTAGATAGTTGGATGTTTTTTGGAACAGATTTTATTATCTCATCCTTGCATCTCTTCATATCTAAGAAACACTAAATCCCTTGATGGTGACAGCAGACCCTTGTGACTAATAAAAAACCTTTTTTAAATTGAGTGCTTCATGGTATTGAACTCCCCCTTCACAAAAACCTTATTTATTGACTTTCCCCCACTGCCACTTTGGAGCAATTTGTCAGAGCTATCTGAGATGCTGCCTCCTGGGCTGCAGGCCTCATTTTGCCCCAAATAAAACTTGCCCCAAATAACTCACAACTCTCAAGTTGTACATCTTTTTTAGTGGACACCATCAATGAGATGGGAAAGACTGTGTAGAAAGAACATTTTGGGGTTGAAGTGATGGGAGCTGAAGGGTTCGGTGCTGTACTTGATGATTTTGAAATGGGTATTAGACATCCAAGTAGAGATCTTGAGTAGGCAGTTATATCTCTAAGTCTGGAAGCATGAATTTTCCCAGTTGGATGGTATTTAAAGACATGAGGCCAGATATTATCACCAAAGGAGGTAGAAGGAGGAAGGACTAAGTTCTGGACACTCCAGCATTAAGTAAGTGGGGACAAGACAAGAGCCTAATGACAGTAATTGAGAAGTGATCAGTGAGGCAGAAGAAAAAGATAAAAACAGGAAAGAGGGATATCCTGGAAGCTAAGTGAAGATTCAAGGAGGAGAGAGTTATCAACTGTGTTAATTGCTACTGATGGATTAAGTAAGATGAAAACTCAGAATTGAACATTGTGTTTAATATCATAGTGGTTAGGGAGAAGAAATGAACTGAATTTTGGGGAGCAGTTTTCTGCACCGGTTACTACATGAGGGATTGTAAATACTTAATTCTGATAGCAATCCTGGGAGACATGTCATTTTTTCTATCATAAATGGAAAGTAAAATTTTTATATAAAAATCCATTTAAAATGTAGTTTAGATTTTTTTCTCCGAAACCGGTAAGTATGTGAGAAATGTGAACATTGGTTGAGAAATACATAGCTGTTTCACATAAAAATAGTCAACATCATAGAGGTAGAGGATAGAATGGTGGGTTTGGGGGGTTGGGGGAGGGGTAAATAGGGAATTGTTTCTCAATGGGTATAAAGTTTCAGTTATATATGATGAATAAGTTAATAGAGATCTGTTGTACAACACAGTACCTATAGTTAATAATACAGATTTGCACACTTTAAAATATATTAAGAGGATAGGGGATTGGAGACAGTGAAAAAGGGCCTTGACCTCACCTCTTCTCATGAACACACCAAAATCACAACTAACTGCTGAGCAACCATTGATAAAAAAGATTGGGACCTACCAAGAACGATGTCCTACATACAAATACATAAAGAAGAAACCACAACGAGATGATTGGAGAGGCACACTAGTGATGTAATCAAATCCCATACAACCTGGTTAGGTGACACACAAACTGGAGAATAATTATGTTGCAGAAGTTCTTCCACAGGAGTGAGAGCTCTAAGCCCCACATCAGGCTCCCACATCAATTTAGGGGTGTTGTGTCAAGAGAAGGAGCCCCGAGAGCATTTGTCTTTGAAGGTTAGTGGGGCTTCACTGCAGGAGCTCCACAAGACTGGGGGAAACAGAGATTCCAGTCTTGGAGGGACACATAAAGTCTATCACACACTGGGATGCAGAGAGAAGCAGTAACTTCATAGGAGCCTGAGTCTGACCTGCCTGCTGGTCTTGGAGGGTCTCCTGATGAGGTGGGGGCTGGTGGTGGGTCTCTCTGGGGTCATAAAAGGTGGTGAACATATCGAGGAATGAACTCTTGCTGGAGGCTGACAGCAAGACCTTTGCTTGAGTCATTAGCAACAAGACCTGGCCCCACCCAAACAGCCTGTAGACTCCAGTGCTGGGACACCTCAGGCCAAACAATCAACAGGATGGGAACACTGCTCTGCCCACTAGCAGAGAGGCAGCCTAAAGACTTTCTGAGCCCACAGCCACCTCTAGACACTCCCCTTGACATGGCCTTGCCCACCAGAGGGTCAAGACCCAGATCCACCCACCAGGGGGCAGAAACCAGGAGCAAGAAAACTGTGATATCAGAACCTGTGGAACTGAATCTGCAAATACAGGTCAGAACCAGCTGGTCCCTGGCCTTTGGGTGAGAAGAGTATATTGCTGGGATGAATAGGACATCCCCTACAGAGAGCCACTTCTCCAAGGTTGAGAAACTTAACTAACCTACTACATACATAAAAACATAAATAGAATTTAAACAAAATGAGACAGCAAGGGAATGTGTTTCAAATGAAGGAACAAAATAAAACCCCAGAAGAACAAGTAAATGACATGGAAATAGACAATGTACCCAAGAAAGAGTTCAGAGTAATGATTGTAAAGATGATCCAAGAACTTGGGAAAAGAATAGATGCATGGAGCAAGAAGTTACAAGCAGTTTTTAACAATAAGTTAAAATATTTTAAGGGGATAGATTTCATTAAGTGTTATTAAAAAAAAAAAAAAAAAAAAACATGAGTAAGCAAGCAAAGATACCATAAAAGAATGTAAAGAAATTTTGGAAATGATGGATATGTTTAGTGGCTTGGTTGTGGTGGTGGTATTACTGGTGCATGCACATGCTCAAGCTTATTCAGATATAAACATTAAATGTGTGAAAATCTTGTATATAAATTATACCTCAATAAAATAGCAACACCAAAAAGAGATTTGCATCTTGTTTAAATGTACTGAGGTATTCTCATTTTGATGAATAATGGATGTAGATGGTCAGAGTTAATTCAATTTTTTAATGTATTTATTTTTAATTGTAGGATAATTGTTTTCTTAAATAAACTTTATTCTATTTATAACAAAATAAAATGTAATTCTTTTAAATAAAATATGACTGAAGCATTTAAAAAGTATATATCAGGTATGTGTCCTTAGTTTGGCCAACTTTATTAAATTGTCTATATTTAAATTTGGATTTTGTGATTCATTATTTGAATAAAATATTTGGAACATCTGTGCATGCACGTGTGTGTGTAAGAGATCTGCCTGTACAGGTGTAGGTAGTGGTATGTGTGTCCTAAGACAATTTCAGAAATGCCATTAAAATGTTTTAAGAACTTAAAAATAATGATGATATCATTTAATTTGATATGTTCAATTATAATTTGTTAGTGCCTAACTCCGGAGAAGGCAATGGCACCCCACTCCAGTACTCTTGCCTGGAAAATCCCATGGACGGAGGAGCCTGGTAGGCTGCAGTCCATGGGGTCGCTAAGAGTCGGACACGACTGAGCGACTTCACTTTGACTTTTCACTTTCATGCATTGGAGAAGGAAATGGCAACCCACTCCAGTGTTCTTGCCTGGAGAATCCCAGGGATGGTGGAGCCTGATGGGCTGCCGTCTATGGGGTCACACAGAGTCGGACACGACAGAAGCGACTTAGCAGCAGCAGCAGCAGCAGTGCCTAACTCTGATTAACAATGTCAAAATAACTCAGACTGTGTGATGCTAATATATTTAGTAATAAAAATTGTCCATTGTCATCAGATATATAGTCAAAGAACCTGATACATATGCACAGGCACATCAAGTCCAGAACAGTTATGTTCCACATTGAGATCTACCAGTAAAATAAGTTGAAATAATTTGTTTGAATCAACTTAGTGCAGAAAAACTTTAAAATATGCATAATGTCAATGTGATGCAGCAGTTAACAATTGTAAAGACTTGTAAAAGAAATGAGGCATATAATCATAATAAGGACTAAGAAGATAGATAAAAGGTAATTTGCTTTTAGCCAAAATTTTTATTACATGCCTCTAGAATTCCTCCAACTAAGAGTTTACAAACAACATTAAAATTGCCGGGTAACTTATATGTTTCTTCATTGCTGTATTATATTTACTTCCCACTCCTTGGATGTAATTTTGCCATCTGGTTTGTATTCTCATCTCAGTCTTGGAATATTCTCAAAGTTGTTGGTGTTGATTATCACCAAAAACTCCTAAATGCTAAATCAAATGGCTTTTTTCTTTTTCACTTTTCATCTTCTTCAATATTTTTCCTGTATTTTGCCCTATTGAATGACTGATTCATTCAACAAATCCTTGCAGAACATCTTCTATATAACAGGCATTGCGCTAGGTGTTGGAGATAAATAAGACTAAATTTTTGTCTTTGTGGTGCTTTTAAAAAGAACACATAAAAAATAAAAAAATAAAAAGAACACATATACCTTACATTCAAAGAAATTGTAGTAGAGTGGTTTAAGTGCTATGTTAGCAATATGATGGAGCTTAGTCTTGAAGGTTAAGTAGAAATTCACCAGGGGAAGAAGAGCTGTGATGAGAGGAGGGAGGGTGAATTAAGAGTAAGTTGTAGTATACATCAACACCCAAAGGTGAGAGAGAAAATAATGCACTTGAGAAACTGCAAATACTGTCATTCAGTATATCCAAGAGCTTGGTGTGCAAAGTAGTCACGTTTCTTCAAACGTCAAAATTCTCTCAAACTTTAGTACCTTTGCCCGTACTGGTCCTTTTGCCTACTTCCAGTTTTCTTACTATCAGTTTAAGAGGCAGGGATTCAGGAAAGCCTTTTGATATTGCCCCATCCCCACCTATCCTCTTTTTATCTCACATATGAATGATTTGTTATTCTTGTGTTTTCTTCTTGCCTAGGTCTCCTTCCACTTTTTTCCTCAAATACTCTCATTTTTTATGGTTAGAACAAAGTATTAATAGAAACTGCCTAAGTTTTATATAGATGACTCAATGCACACTTTTATAAAAAGCAAACCTGGAAACAAAGAGAGGGAACCACAGTGCATTTAAAATAGTTCCTGATTTACAAACAACTTTGTCAGGATTTTTGCTATTGCATAAAATGATGCACACGTTAAAATTTTCATCTTTAGAATGGCATAATGGTTTGTTCATGAGTATATATAAATTATCTATAAAAAGTCTGTCTGAGGAAAACAGTTTGAATGATACTAATCTCTTAAAGTTAACATAAATTGTCTCAGTTAATTGTTTCAAATTTTATTATATTGTTTTTAAAACAGTAGATTAAACTATTTTAGGGAATCTATAGTAACTATGCTATATGTGTTGGAGCTATTTCTGATTAAAATAATATTTTAAAGCAAGTGTTGAATCATTGAATATAGCAAACAAAAACAAAGTAAATTATTACTTACAGTATATTATGTTGCACTTTGCTTTTATAGCATATATAACCAATTACTTGCAAAAAGGCTCTCCATCTTTGCATGCACAAACACTATTTTCTGGGCTGAAATCTGTTTTTTTCCTGGACAATCATCAAAGTCAGTCACAGATGTACAATTGGCTGTAAATAATATTCAAAAATCCCTCAACAATATATAATAAATATTTCAAACTTAGCTAATACACATGTGAAAATTTCTACATGTTAGAAAAACTATATGTTAAAGAATCTTAAAATATAAAAATGAAAATAACTTTGTAGTACTTTGAAAATGTTCAGATATCATATTTTCAAGTACCAGTCTCTAAAAATCAAGATGAACAACACAAATTATTTTGTTCTGTTATTTTGTACCTGATGATTTTTACAACATGGCTTTAAAAACAGTCACTAAACAATATTATAGCTCAAAGACTATTTAGCATTTGAAGCAAAGTTCTTTTGGACTACATTTGAGCTTCATCTCTGGCTAAGGGAAGACAAAACAATCAGTATATATCCTGGTTTGCCAGGGCAGATTCAGTTTTATGCCTGTTGTCTTAGAGTAGGTATTAATACTGTTCTCTTCACTTTCAAAGTGCTCTGGTTGAGACAGGTAGGCTAGCTACCCTATTTGTAGGCCACTGGGGGTGGCAGGCACCTCAACCCCAATCCATGATGACTTTTTTTATATTTCTAAGGCTACCCTTGAGAGTCATTCTGTCAACGATATGGTTGCAGTATCCTTTCCAGCAATCTGTACTGAGAAAATTTTTCCTAGCATCTGAAAATCAGAGAGTAGGAAAATTTATTTCAAGTCATAGGATCTGTAAATATGCACGGAAACTGCAATTTCAAGAAAGGGAGAACTATTTTGGTCCTCCATTGGCCTAAACACAAATATGACATTCTATAAGCATGAAATTTCAGATGGCACAAGTCCCAGGTTAGACATGGCAGGCAAGAAGAGGAAGTAGCTCTAATAAGATCTGGCCTAGAAGATCCAAAGGAAATTGTTTGCTCTTTGGAAAGCATATTTTTTCCTAATACAAAATATGGCACACTGGTTTTGCTACATAAACATATTTTTAAATAAATGAAAGGGTGACATCAGAAAAATACAGTATTTTAAAATAGTTTCTTTGAATCTGAAAATCATTTCAGTTGACCAAAATGTACCATTGACCATCTAACTACCATCTAATATTGGAAAAGTCCCTCACCAGAATTAGTGTGTCAAATGGTACTGCTTAGAGAAATTTTAGTCACATCTCCTTTTAACAAGCAACATTTTGAAAAAGAATTGTACTTCTTGGCTTTGCAAAGATGATAGGCTATTTTATAGACAAATATGATTATATAATTTATATCTTTGGGTATTTCTTTACTTTTACAGGGATTCACATGATTTTTATTATAAATAAGTACGTGATTGTATTGAATATATTGCAGAGCAATCTTTTTCTGAAAAATAAAGTACAATATTGTATATTATAAGAAATAAAGTGTTAAATATAAGTGACCTAAAACAATCACTAATAATGACACAAGAAAAACTTCTAGTTGACAGTCCATCGAATATTGATATTTACCTTAGATATCAGAGACAAACATGTTAGCTTCAAGAAAAAACAATTATTTATCCCTTGTAAAAAATAGACATCTTTAAAAAGAATCAAATACTTTCATGTTTGTGAATTTTTAATAATGGAACCTCTGCTTAGAGTTCTGTCTAGTCCCTTAGGCTACCTATTGCACCCTTGATTCCTTCTATGATTAATATCTAATGAATTCCTTATATCTTGAACCTATGGAAATAAATCAATTAAAATTTTTCTTACTTTGTGCACAATGTATGGTCAGAAAACAGCAGAAGAGGAACAGAATTCGATTCAATCTAAATATGTAGTCCACCATCATGAGAGTAAGGAAGAAACACCAGTGGTCCTCACAGAAGCACCTAAAGACTACTGCAATTATGAGAGAAGATCAGTGAACAGAGACTGTGAGTGGTTATTAAAGGAGAGAAGTGAGAATGGATTTCGAACTTTCTCCTCCAGCCTCTGTAAATTACTAGGTAACTTTCTCGTCATGCACTTGTTGGTTCTTCATATCTATAGTTCCTATATATAGGACATACGTGACTTGTCCGTGAGTTGTATACCACTTGAGTTTAGTCATAGGTTATTTGTTACTTTCAAAAACTATTTGTTCATCTTTGTACTAGGTTTTACTGTTTGGCACCCCCACACTTCATGCATGAAATATACTTCCATGAATACAGTTTTCAACCCTGTGCAAATCAGAAATCTCTGACCTTATAGCCACCAGACTGCTAAACAATAATCTGAGGACATCACTGAGTATCATTGGGAAGGAGAAGAGATGAAGAAAGAGTAAGAAAAAAGGAAGTTGAAAAAGGCAGAAAGAAAAATGGAAGTAAGGAGAGTTGTCAGGAAGAGAAAATAAGGAGGAGACATGGAAGGAAATATTAGGCAAAGCAATAGACATGGATGTAATCCAGCTAAAACACCAGGCTTTCATTAGGATTCCCTCTCTCTCTACCCTCAAGTTCACAGTTATCAGCATGTCACTTCACATTCTGCTAATATTCTACCATATGTTTTCCATTAAGCTCATTTTGATAAGTTTTTAACCTTCTACCCACTGTGTATCTCAAAATCTACTACTTCCCTTACCTACTGGCAAATGTATTTTTTGTACTATTTCCTGCTTGGAAGGTGTCCATTATTGTACTTTATTCTCCACTCCTTCTTCCTGGAAACCAATAAAATGGAAGTTTCATGAGAGTTCCAGGGTGAGTCATGCCACCTGTTAACACAAATAATTTTTTATCTACCTGGCCCTTGTTGACCTAGTATAATTAATTTGATTCCAATAATTATATTTCATTTAAAAATAATCTCCTTGTTTTAGAACACTTATATCAGTAAAATAGGTATTTCATTGTATTAGTACACTGTTATGAGAATATATATTGATTGTTTAGTTGCTGAATCTTGTCCAACTCTTTTGCAATCACATGGACTATAGCCCACTGGGCTCCTCTGTCCATGGAATTTCCCAGGCAAGAATACTGGAGTCGGTTGCCATTTCCTTCTCCAGGGGATCTTCCCGACACTGGGATTGAACCCATGTCTTCTGCACTGGCAGGTGGATCGTTACCACTGAGCCACAAGGGGAACTGAGAATATATATATCCACTTTTGAAAATGGGAATTTTAATTTTTTTCAATTACCATGAGAGCTAAATTCTTATTTAAGTGTTTAGTAAGAAATAAGATATGAAGTGTTATGAATCACAGAGAGTAGTAGTCCAACTCTATGTAACCTCTGTCTGAATCTCCTTTACAAAATTACACTTGCCTTTGAGATGAATCCAGGCTTTTCTTGGCTCAAAATTTATAGGTTACTATTGTCACTAAAGTGCTCTGCTTAAACATTCTGATGACAAGTAACTCAGACCCTCAGAAACCAGCCCGCTCTGTCAGAAGAATTCCTTCTTCTATTAAACCAAAATCTACTCTCCTGCAACTTACAGCCAATATGGAGACAATTTACCTTGGACCAATGGAAGACCTGCCATATGGTGAGACCTTATCTCATTGACTATGAGTGTAATTAATGTCCCCCTTCTTCATCTCTATTCTTTCTAAGACAGTAAGATTTTTTGAACTGAAAGGAATAAAAATAATTAGTAACAACAACATTTTAATGATAAGAACAACTCATATGTTGGTTCTTATCTTCTCTTGCCTACTCAAGGACTCTGCTCTGCAATGCTTCCTTCTCTCCTCTACAACAGAATTTTTGGTTCTCCATTGGATCATTCCCATCAATAAACATGCTCTTATGCATCTCAAAAACAAACAAAAACCTTACATCTTCCTCTAGATATTTTCCTTACTTTCATTAACAGCAAAACTCCTCAAAAGAGATGTCTAGATTTGTTACTTTCAACTTTTCTTCTACATTGTCTTGAACCCACTTCAGTCAAACTTTCTTCTCTCTATTTCACTAAAACTGCTCCTACTATGCTCAACATTGATTACCATGATGTTAAGTCTAAAGGCCAATTCCCAGGCTTCATGTTACATGACTTATTTTCATGACCATGTGTCCCAGTTTACCCAGAACAGTCATGGTTTTGGCCAGTTCTCTCCATATGGTTATTAATACTGTTATCTTTCACTCTCATAAGTGTCCCAATTTGAACAAGCTACATAATCAGCTCACCCTACCTATCTGACACAGTGGTTCACTCTCTAGTTCTTGAAAAACTCTATTCACTTGGATTCTAGGACATCCCCCTCTTTTGCTTTTTCTTAGTTTACTGGACATTCCTTCAGAGTTGTCTCTGTTGCCTTGTTAATTTCTAAACCATGGAGTACCCTGGTCTAAAGCTAAACCTCTTCTATTTTCTATCTCACTTCATAGGAGATACCATCTCACCCCAGGCAAATGACTTCAACATTTCTATCCCCACTCCAAAGTGCTCAAACTGCACACTCATATGAAATTTCCACCTGGTTGTATAATAGGTGTCTCAAACTTATTTCCAAAAGCCCCTTCCAATCTTTCCCCTTAAATAAACTCCTTGAAGTCTTAGATTCGACATATTCTAACCATATATCCTTTTAATTGCTTCCTTGTTTACTGAACTTCAAACCACTGCACTGGCTTCCTTACTGTTATTCCAAAATATTAGCACCCTCCTTCTTGGCCTGAAACGCTCCAACTCCAAATAACCAAGTTTCAGTCTTTCCTTCAGGTTTCTGTTAAATGCCAACTTGTGAGGCCTTCCCTGGTCACCCTATTTTAATTTTGCATCACCTCCATAACCCCAGCTCTTGCAAATCTCCTTCCCTGCTTTATTTTGCTTCATAACAGTTATTATCATCTGAAACTCTATACATTTTGTTAGTCGATTATTTCTGTCTCTTTCTATTAGAAGGTAAGATTCATGGAGGCAGATGTTATTTAAGCAGAGACATAAAGGAATTGATGGAGGAGTCACATGGTTTTCTAGCTGAAGGACTTCTGGGAAAAGGGAACAGAGTGACATTGTATTACTGAATCAAACTTGGGTCCACTTGCGTTCAGTAAAGCTAATCTACTGACATCAGGTTGTGTTGAAGGGAAGTACAGCATTTATTGAAGGGCAACAAGCAAGGAGTCTAAGGCAGCTAGTGCTTAAAAGACTTGAACTCCCAGAAGGCTTTCAGGGAAAGGTTTATAAAGACAGGTGATGTTGGGGGATTGTGAGGAGTGTGATCAGCTTCTGGACATTCTTCTGATGGATTTGTGCTGAGGTAATTGGGATTCAACGCCATTAACCTTCTGGTTTCACCTGGTCTGGAGTCTACTTGCTTGTAGGCAGCACATAATTAACATCTCCCACCTGGCAGGGATTTCAGTATCTGTAAAGCAGCTCAAAGGACATGGCTCAGAATATTATCTATAGCTCTTGAGGAGGAACTAAATGTCCCTGACTTTGTTTAATGGATAAGCTATTATTATTTTGTCTTGCTTGACTGTTTTCCTTTCTTTCTGCATTTACTTTCTTCTCTGATTAAATATACTCTTTGGAACTTGGGGGAGCTTAGGAGGCCACAGTTTTTCTACAGATAAGAGGCAGGGGGAAGACATAGGGGGAGGGACTGTTCTGGGAAGGCCTCATAGGGTCCTGCTTGGTTGTAATTACGTGACTTAATTTGAAAACATCACATTGACCACTGAGAAAATACTTCAAGGGGAAAGGGTAGAAGCAGTGGGGATAGTAGGAAACTATCACAGCCTTCTGGCTTCAGCTTCCACATATGAACAGCTTGTAAGTTCATCACTCCTATCCTTACAGCAAAGAAAAGGCTGAACAAACTGAAGATCAGTGATTTTCTTAGATGCATCAGAGAATTGAGGCCACAGACCAAATCATTGCCTCCTAAAACTAGAGTGACAGGTGAACATAGAAAATAAAATTCCAGATCCTCTTATCTGGAGTAGAAGCCACTGGAGCCAGTAACTGATAGAAACACTTAAATGCTAATTAAAGAGTTGCTGGAGACTGAACATGGACCAGCTGGATAGTTAAAAAACTCCTGGGGCTCAGTCTGAGAGGGGGCACATTTTCATTAATTTTAACTCCCGGAGCCCCACCAGATTTTCAAGGTGAAGATCCGAGGAAAATCCATCATATTTTAGGTAGGCGGAAGGGAAAAGTAACCATACTGAAATATTACCAGAGAAAAGTAACCACTTTGAAATGTTCAGAGTGTTCTGTTCTCTGTAACAAAGGCCTGACCTCAGAAAGTATCTTATCTAACTTAAGGGGAGAGGATCTAGGCAACTCCAGGCCTTTCTAGTTTTCCTTTTTCAGATACAAAAGGTAGAAAAAAGAACAAATGTTTCTGAAAGTCACAGTTCAAGGACTCAGGGCCACTAACAAAATGAGCTCTAATCACAAGATTGAACAAGTTTCATATCTCTGGAATCCTTGCTTTTGTTATCTCCAGACTTTCATAAAGCCTTCTTTTAGTACCTAGAATATTCTCCACTCTCCTTTAATATGAATAACCCCCATTTCTCACTTGTAACTTAGACTGTCATTTCCTCCAAAACGTCATACTTGACCCTTTAGTTTGAAACAGATGCTCTTTTTGCCTGCTCCTTTGGCAGTCTCTGCATATCTGTCAGAGAAGGCAATGGCACCCCACTCCAGTAATTTTGCCTGGAGAATCCCATGGACAGAGGAGCCTGGTGGGCTGCAGTCCGTGGGGTCGCTCGAGTCGGACACGACTGAGCGACTTCACTTTCACGCATTGGAGAAGGAAATGGCAACCCACTCCAGTGTTCTTGCCTGGAGACTCCCAGGGACGGGGGAGCCTGGTGGGCTGCCATCTATGGGGTCTCTTAGAGTCGGACACGACTGAAGCGACTTAGCAGCAGCAGCAGCATATCTGTAGCATGGCTTTTTTTTTTTTTTTTTTGGTCTAAGATATCTTTATTTGTATTTTTTATTGTAAAACATACATATAACAAAGTCATCACTCTAAACATTTTTAATGTACTGTTCAGTGAATGGCATGAAGTATCTTCACGTTATTGTGCAGCCATCACCACCTTCCATCTTCAAAACTCTTTCATCTTCCTCAACTGAAACTATATCCATTTCCTAATTCCACTACCTCCCTCCCCCCGCCCCCAGCACCTGGAAGTAGCATGGCTCTTAAACTGACTTGTTTATTTATCATCTATCTATCTCTCCAATAATACTGAAACCTTTGAGAGCAGAGATTTATTCATCTTTATCTCCTCAAAGTCTGATGTAATATCTGTCTTAGACATAGTAGATGAACAAGAAATGTTTTATGAATAAATGCTTAACTGAATGAATACATTTTCCTTTTCTTCAATCTAATCTCCAAGTCTCTACATTCCCTTTCACTCATTTCTTCCCTTTCTTATAAGTCAGACATTTCTCTTTTTTGATTTAATGTGTTTTAAAGACTTCTGTTTTGAAGTTTCCACTGGCAGAAAACTTTGTGTATGTGTGTGTATATATGCATATATATTTGATTAACTTATGTTATTACTGATTTAGAATACTAAAAAAATGGAAGTAATACACTTTTGGAGTTAATGGCGACATCCTCCAAGAGGGTTTTTGCCACATGCTGCATGACCTAGGTCTCCTGCACCCAGAGCTCCTGCCCATGCAGCAGGCCACTGCTGATCCTTGCCTCCACACGAGATACTCAAACACTCAAAGGCAGGTCTGGCTCAGTCTCTGTGGGGTCTCTGGGTCCTGGTGCACACAAGGTTTCGTTTTAACCTTTTGAGCATCTCTGGTGGGTATGGGGTTTGATTGTAAATGTGATTTTGCCCCTCCCACCGTCTTGCTGGGGCTTCTCCTTTGCTGTTGGATGTGGGGTAACTTTTATTTGGTGGGATCCAACATTTTCCTGTCGATAGCTGTTCAGCAGCAAGTTGCAATTTTGGAGTTCTCTCAGGAGAAGGTGAGTACACGTCCTTCTACTCCACTATCTTGTGTTTTGTTCTTTACCAACTGAGCTATCAGGGAAGCTTGAAAGCTGTGCTGATGGGCACTTAATATTCAGAAGGCCCATGGGGTTGTGAGTAAACAACACCTGCCTTCAAGGAATGTTCTAGGAGTGTTCATCAAAGCACAGGGCAGATGTTCAAGAGTCAATTGCAAGATGTTTCACTTATACCCCTACAAACTCTGGAAGTTGGTGATGGATAGGGAAGCCTGGCATGCTGCAGTCCACGGGGTTGCAAAGAGTCAGACAAAACTGATTGACTGAACTGAATTGACCCTTCAAACGAAATTGTGCCCATTGGCTCCAGAAGTTTGTTGTTTCCTTGTCTCAACTGCCAAGCGCTGGGGGTAGCTGGTTACACTTCAAGGAATCTTGAAGGAAAGAACCTCAAGACAGCAAATTTTTTGAGCTATTTCAAATCCGAAAAGATGATGCTGTGAAAGCACTGCACTCAATATGCCAGCAAATTTGGAAAACTCAGCAGTGGCCACAGGAGTGGAAAAAATCAGCTTTCATTTCAATCCCAAAGAAGGGTAATGCTTGATGCTAGGAAAGATTGAAAGCAGAAGGAAAAGGGGACAACAGAGGATGAAATGGTTGGATGGTATCACCGACTCAATGGACATGAATTTGAGCAAGCTCTGGAGTTCATGACATACAGGGAAGCCTGGCATGCTGCAGTACAGTTTAGTTCAGTCACCTTCCAATGAATATTCAGGACTGATTTCCCTTAGGATTGACTGGTTGCATCTCCTGGCAGTCCAAGGGACTCTCAAGAGTCTTCTCCAACACCACAATTCAAAATCATCAGTTCTTCGGTGCTCAGCTTTCTTTATAGTCAAACTCTACATCCATACATGACTATTGGAAAATCAATAGTTTTGGCTAGACAGACCTTTGTTGGCAAAGTAATGTTTCTGGCTTTTAATATGCTGTCCAGGTTGGGATAGCTTTTCTTCCAAGGAGCAAGCATCTTTTAATTTCATAGCTGCAGCCACCATCTGCAGTGGTTTTGGAGCCCAAGAAAATAAAGTGTCTCACTGTTTCCATTGTTTCTGCAACTATTTGTCATGGAGTGATGGAACTGCATGCCATGATCTTATTTTTTTGTTTTTTTGAATGTTGAATTTTAAGCCAACTTTTTTACTCTCCTCTTTCACTTTCATCAAGAGACTCTTCAGTTCCTTTTCACTTTCTGCCATAAGGGTGGTGTCATCTGCATATCTGAGGTTATTGATATTTCTCCCAGCAATCTTGATTCCAGTTTATGCTTCATCCAGCCCAGCATTTTGCATGATGTACTCTGCATATAAGCTAAATAAACAAGGTGACAATATACAGTCTTGATGTACTCCTTTCCCAATTTGGAACCAGTCTGTTTTTCCACGTTTGGTTCTAACTGTTGCTTCTTGACCTGCATACAGATTTCTCAGGAGGTAGGTAAAGTGGTCTTGTAGTCCCATCTCTTGAAGAATTTTCCACATTTTGTTATGGTCTACACAGTCAAAGGCTTTGGCATAATCAATAAAGCAGAAGTAGATGTTTTTCTGGGACTCTCTTGCTTTTTCAATGATCCAAAGGATGTTGGCAATTTGATCTCTTGTTCCTCTGCCTTTCCTAAATCAAGCTTGAACATCTGGAAGTTTGTGGTTCATGTACTGTTGAAGCCTGACTTGGAGAATTTTGAGCATCACTTTGCTAGGGTGTGAAATGAGTGCAATCGTGCATTACTTTGAACATTCTTTTGCATTGCCCTTCTTTGGGATAGAATGAAAACTGACCTTTTCCAGTCCTGTGGCCACAGCTGAGTTTTCCAGATTTGCTGGCATATTGAGTGCAGCACTTTCACAGCATCATCTTTTAGGATTTGAAATAGCTCAACTGGAAATTCATCACCCCCACTAGCTTTGTTCATTGTGATGTTTCCTAAAGCCTATTTGACTTTGCATTCCAGGATGTCTGGCTCTAGGTGAGTGATCACACCATTGTGATTATCTGGGTCATGAAGATCTTTTTTGTATAGTTCTTCTTTCCCCTCTTTTTAATATATTTTGCTTCTGTTAGGTTCATGCCATTTCTGTCCTTTATTTTGACCATCTTTTCATGAAATGTTCCCTTGGTATCTCTGATTTTCTTGAAGAGATCTCTAGTCTTTCCCACTTTATTGTTTTCCTCTGTTTCTTTGCATTGATCACTGAGGAAGGCTCTATCTCTCCTTGCTATTCATTGGAACTCTGCATTCAAATATGTATATCTTTCCTCTCCTGTGCTGCAGTCCATGGGGTTGCAGAGTCGGATACAACTGAGCAAGTGACCTGACTGACTGACATTTTTGGAGTTTTAATTCTGAGTACAGAAGAAATATTTGGTCCTGATACAAGCATTTTATTTACTTCAAGACTTCCCTAAAATATGTATTTCTTTCAGTTTATTTTTGAGTAATGCAAAGAGTAATTTATTGTTTTCTGTATAAGGTAATACACATAGAACACTTGCTTTATCATCATTTATAATTATAGAAAACAGAAATAATGAAATAATGTATTCATGCTAAAGAGCTATGCTATTACTAAATGACAATACAAAGCAATGATATAAAGTAACTTACATTATGGCGTGGGCTGAAAAAATTCAGTGACAATTCAGTTTTGTTGTTTGTTTTTTTATAAGTATCAGTTTTTCTGATATTTGCCAACAGAATATGGAGGAAATTAAGATCATTAGATCACACAATGTTAAAACTATAAGATGCTTTGTTTACAAATGGTGAAAATGAGTTTTCAGATAAGTTAATGCCTTCACTCAAATCACATAGTTTAGATTGGGGTTATTGTTTCTCAGCCTTTTGGCTAAGATCAAGTGTAGATTCGGGATAATGTGAAATAATATTTCTTTGTTTTCATACCTGATTGTATGAATAATAATAATAAAACCTACATTTGCATAGTGCTGTAAAGTTTAAAAAGTACTTTCAGATGCACTTCTTTGATCCTCAAAACCATCTTCAAGGTAAGGCAAATATTATCCTCAATTTATAGATGAAAAAGCAGGTGGTGGTGGAGGGAGGGCTCAGAGATTATATAACCTCTAAATTTACATGATCAGTAAAGATGTAGAACTGGAACTAGTCTTTTGGCTCTAAATCACACAATAAATCACAATAAAATGTATAGGAATCTGAATTAGCAAGATAATAACAAAAATTCACACACTTTTAGATTTATTTTTATCCTCTCAGATATCTCACTAAAGAATTATAAATGGTAGACTCTGAGGAAGTTCAGTTGATAAAATACTCTGAGGTAGTTCAGTTTATAAAATACTCTCAGAGTCAGTTTTCCAATGTTTCAAAGTAATTTTGAACTTTAACTACAGTGAATAAGTTTCCTATAATGGTATATATCAGCTTAACAAAAACAGCAGAGTGAAATCTGTATTAAGTTGGATAAAGCTCATTGGATATTTATCCATCATTAGATATTTCAACTTCTGAAGGTTTGCTCAAGTCTTGGGCAACTTACGAGGTACCTAGCCCTGTATTTGGAGAAGGCACTGGCACTCCACTCCAGTACTCTTGTTTGGAAAATCCCATGGATGGAGGGGCCTGGTGGGCTGCAGTCCATGGGGTCGCTAAGAGTCAGACAAGACTGAGCGACTTCACTTTCACTTTTCCCTTTCATGCATTGGAGAAGGAAATGGCAACCCACTCCAGTGTTCTTGCCTGGAGAATCCCAGGGACGGGGGAGCCTGATGGGCTGCCGTCTATGGGGTCGCACAGAGTCGGACACGACAGAAGGGACTTAGCAGCAGCAGCCCTGTATTAGGCATTCTAAGGGCTACAGAACTCAAATAAGACATGGTTGCTGATCCTTGAGAATTCAACACCCTGATTGAGCTGTCCAAATCAGTAAGTATAAAGCAATTATATGAAAAGCAAGTACAAAAGTGGTGCAGTTTATAAATGTTAAAGGAATTCACAGAAAAGATCAGTAAGGCCAGAGTAGCAGAAAGATGTCTCATTATGCTGAGAGTAATAATATTGAATAGAGGTTATAAGCATACATTTTGGGAATAAGTTACCTAAATTTAAATTCCAGTTTTACCATTGCTAACTGGGTGGCCTTGGGCAAGTTACTTAACCTCTCTGGTGCCTCAGAGTCCTCACTTGTAGAACAGGGATAATGATATTACCTATATCATAGGATTATTGGTAATATCAAATGACTTATTTTTTATAACGTTCAGAAAAATTCCAGATACTAAATATATGTGAATAAGACATAAAATAATGAGTAACCTGGATACATGGTAGGGTAGACTAGAGGGTAAAGCTTGAAGCTAAGGAAAACCAGATGAGAAGCTCCTTCATTAATCCAGGCTGAAATGATGCAGGATGGGAAGGATGTGACAGAAAATTCAGAGGGATGATGGGCGTCTTTGGTGATGGATAGGAGATAATGAAAGGGAAGGAGAGCCTGAAATATAAAATGGTCATGAATTGATCCTTAGGTTAAAGCTTGGGAAGCCAGGCTAATACTGGGACCTTTGAAATCATTTATAGCTTTCTGGATCTGTGTGTGTGTGTGTGTGTGTGTGCGTGTGCACGCGTGCTGTCATTTCAGTCGTGTGTTTGCGAACCCATGGACTGTAACCCGCCAGGCTCCTCTGTCCATGGGATTCTCCAGGCAAGAATATTGGAGTGGATTGTCCTGCCCTCCTCCAGGGGATCATCCCATCCTAGGGATCGGACCCAGGTCTCTTATATCTCCTGCATTGACAGGCGGGTTCTTTACCACTAGCGCCACCTGGGAAGCCATATATACATGCCTTGAAGAGATTTTTTAGACCAGGAGCGACATGGGATTACAATGAGTGAAGCATACTTAAACCTCCTGAACTACATCATGGGTCAAGCAATTCTTTCCCTTCAGAGTTCACTAAGAACCTTGACTAGGCAATTCACAATTTTTGAAAAATTCACACATTTAGATTCAAGGCATTGCTTAGCAATGATGAGGTCTTCAATGAAATGATTCAAGAATGAATTGACTGGACTGTGGAAGGACAGTTTTATTATTGTAAGTTTCATGACATGGACATTGCAAAGAAAACTTACAGTTGGCCACTAGAAAGATTTTAAAAGTACTCGACTCATTGGAAAAGACTCTGATGCTGGGAGGGATTGGGGGCAGGAAGAGAAAGGGACGACAGAGGATGAGATGGCTGGATGGCATCACCGACTCAATGGACATGAGTCTGAGTGAACTCCAGGAGTTGGTGATGGACAGGGAGGCCTAGCGTGCTGCGATTCATGGGGTTGCAAAGAGTCGGACACGACTGAGCGACTGAACTGAACTGAACATACAAACAAGGTTTTGGTTTTTTTTTTTTGTTTGTTTGTTTTTGTTTTTCCTACAAGATATATGCACACACTTACGGCTTTTCATCTGAAACGTGTATATTGCATGTTCAATTCAGTTCAGTCGTTCAGTCATGTCCGACTCTTTGCGACCCCATGAATTGCAGCATGCCAGGCCTCCCTGTCCAACACCAACTCCCGGAGTTCACTCAAACTCACGTCCATCAAGTCGGTGATGCTATCCAGCCATCTCATCCTCTGTCGTCCTCACTCCTTCTTCCCCCAATCCCTCCCAGCATCAGAGTCTTTTCCAATGAGTCAACTCTTCGCATGAGGTGGCCAAAGTACTGGAGTTTCAGCTTCAGCATCATTTCTTCCAAAGAACACCCAGGACTGATCTCCTTTAGAATGGACTGGTTGGATCTCCTAGCAGTCCATGAGACTCTCAAGAGTCTTCTCCAACACCACAGTTCAAAAGCATCAATTCTTTAGTGCTCAGCTTTCTTCACAGTCCAACTCTCACATCCATACATGACAACTGGAAAAACCATAGCCTTGCATGTTACATTACTATAAATGTTTGGTTAAGCAAATTCCTCTGGCTCATTACAGATGGACTTTGAGATAAGTTCTCAAGTGTGCAGAGTTCAGAAGTGTTTATCTACCATTTATATAAATCAGTGAGCACTTCTCCATTCTTTTTTTTTTTTTCCTCTCCCTTACATGCACACACACAAACTTTTCTGTTTTTCTACCTTCAAACGGAAGGAAGAAAACTCATGCTTCAGATTAAAGCAATGAAGGGTTCTTTTGGCTTTTGCCTTTGCTTTTTTGCCTGACAAACATGTACTCAGTTTCTTTCCAAGGAAGACACCTACTTTTCTACATTAACAGAAAACCCAACAAATTATTTGGTTACCCTGTTCTGCTCTCTCATAGTACCCTTTGCTTATTCTTCACAGCATGTATCACACTTTTTCCTCTAGACAGATAGATATGATTTAATGTTTGTCTCCCCTGATGACCATGTTGTCTTTATACACCAGTGTATTCCCAGTACATAAAGTGATGTCTGGCAGACAGGTGCTCAGTACCTATTTGTTTAATGAACAAAGTGGAGAAGAAAGCTGGCATTCATTTAACACTTAGCCTCATGCTAGACACATTCACATAAATTCACATTTATACTTTATAACAGTTTTGTGAGGAAGGAATTATTAGCACATTTTTAAGAGGATGAAAGTCAGAGAGACTATATAACTCCTAATATCACAGCATTATTAGCTAGCAGTGTCAGGATTCAAACTGAGGATCCTTTGAATTCAAAGCTAGTGCTCTCACTCTACCACATTGCTTCTTCTTTTATTGTAAATTGAGATATAATCGATATACAACATTGTGTAAATTTCATATATATATATATATATATATAGCAATATGATCACTATGGGAGCATTAGCTAACACCTCTCTCATGTCACATAATTATTTCTTCTTGTGTTGAGAACAGCTAAGATCTAGTCTCTGTGGGAGAGGGCGAGGGTGGGATGGTTTGGGAGAATGACATTGAAACATGTATATTATCATATGTGAAATGGATTGTCAGTCCAGGTTCGATGCATGATACAGGGTGCTCGGGGCTGGTGCACTGGGATGACCCAGAGGGATGGGATGGGGAGGGAGGTGGGATGGGGGTTCAGGATGGGGAACACATGTACCCCCGTGATGGATTCATGTCAATGTATGGCAAAACCACTACAATATTGTAAAGTAATTAGCCTCCAAAAAATAAATTAATTAATTTTAAAAAAGATCTAGTTTCTTAGCAACTTTAAATTGTATAACACAGTTTTGTTGTCTATAATCACTATGTTGTGCCTTAGATTTCCAGAATTTATTTACTTACTAGTTGCAAGTTTTTACCCTTAAACAACATCTCCCCAGGTCCTCCATTCCCCCAGCCCTTTACTACATTACTTCAATATCTGTTTACTGTGACTTCTCTATTGACTCAATGATGTAAAGGATGTACCAGGGAGCCATATTTAAAAGAAACAGAAGGAAGGAATATGACAAATATTTGAAGCTAAATATTTTCACTTCAATTCCAAATATCTAAATATCACAGAGAAAGTTGGATTACAAACAACTATACAAATGAATTTTTGTAAAGTAACATATTGATAAATTGGGGTGTCAACAGCACACCCCTGAAATTTTTAAAACATATTTTATTTTGGGTATTTTAAAATTTAATAGGTAATACGTATACAAATAATAAATGCTGAACATGGTTTAGAAAAAATGGAACCCTCCTACAAGATTGGTGGGAATGCAAACTGTTGCAGCCACTATGGAGAACAGTATGGAGGTTCCTTAAAAAAATGAGAAAAAAGAGCTAACATATGACCCAGCAATCCCACTCCTGGGCTTATATTCAGAGGAAACCATAATTCAAAAAGATACATGCACCCCAGTGTTCATAGCAGTGCTATTTATAATAGCCAAAACATGGAAGCAACTTAAGTTTCTATCAACAGATGAATGGGTAAAGATGTGGTACATATATACAATGGAATATTACTTAGCCATAAAAAGAATGGAATAATTCCATTTGCAGCATCAGGGATGGACCTAGAGGTTATCATACTAAGTGAAGTATACCAGACAAAGAAATACAAGTATATGATATCGCTTAATATGTGGAATCTATAAAATACAAATGCACTTATTTAAAAAACAGAAACAGACTCACATAGGCATAGAAACAAACTTATGGTTTTATGGGAGGAAAGATGAATTAGGAGTAGGGATTAATAGATATGTACTACTATATATAAAACAGATAAACGACAAGGATTTACTGTATAGTACAGGGAACTCTATTCAGTATGTTGTAATAACCTTTAATGGAAAAGAATATGAGAAGGAATATGTATATATAATTATAACTGAATCACTTTGCTGTATATCTGAAACTAACACAATATTGTAAGTCAACAATGTGCTGTGCTCAGATCACTCAGTTGTGTCTGATTCTTTGTGACCTTTTGGACTGTAGCCCGCCAGGCTCCTCTATCCATGGGATTTTTCAGGCAAGAATACTGGAGTAGGTTGTTATTTCCTCCTCCACGGGATCTTCCTGATCCAGGGATCAAACCCATGTCTCCTGTGTCTCCTGTATTGCAGGTGGATTCTTTACCACTGAGCCATCAGTAAAAAGGTAATATGTACTCCTATTTGAAAAAATAAAACAATACAGAAGCTTATAAAGTAAAGCTCCAAATCACCTTAACCTCCCTTCCAATCCTACTCTCTGGCAGTAACCAGATTCAATAATTTGATGTGTTGTGAACATGTATTTTTGTTTCTGAAAAAATATCTACAATTTCCACTAAAAGACTGTTATGAAACTCACAATTGGCAGTTATTATGACAGTGAATCCAGGTGTTGGTAAATGTTTTTCATTTAGTGTGTTTTTTCTCAGAGCATGTCTTTGTAGTAATTTACATGCAGGGTTCAAAGGGCCGTGCAGATTTCATATGGTACTTCCTACTTAAGGAAGTCTTTTCTTTTCCTTTTTCTTCTTCTCTTATAGTCACTCACATATTTATTTGTTCCAATATGTATTGAGTGCCTACAATATGTCTGGCACTAGGAATATAATCATGAACAAGACAGACACAGTCCTTGGTCTCCTTATAGGTTAAAGGGAAGAACCCCAAAGGGAAGAGACAAATACACAATTTTAACTCAAGGTGATGAGTAGTATGACAGAATGTGACTCTTAAACTTTAGTGCACAGCACAGTCGTTTGGAATTCTGGCCAAATTGCAGTCTGGTCCTACACCAGACCCACTAAATCTGGAGAGTAGATACTAGGAATTTGTATTTTAATAAGCTCCCAGGTGGCTCCAACTGGAGTATTTTATTTTGGCGACGTATAGAGGCAGAAGGAGAGCAATAGGGAGTATGTATGTGGCAATAAGTTTGTTTAAAGGGAGTTAAGGAAGACTTCTGCAAACAGTATGTCTAAATTGAGACCTGAACAATGAGTCAGGACTAACTAGGCAATTGGAATTTGGGGGTGGGGAGGTGGATAAGTACAAAAGAAGAGAGACTTGCCTGAATCTGAGAGGGAGAGGGCCTACACTCAGGAAATGAAAGAAGTTCAATATGGCTAAAGAGTACAGTTTGAGGTGGGTAGGTAAATGGCAGGTGAATAAGAACCCCTTTGGAAAGAGTAGTTTGAAGTGACAACCAAGGCTAGTATCGTAGGAATTGTTAACATTTAGGGGAAGTGAAGAGGAGGTCAAGAAGACTAACATGGGCCATTCAATTATTTTCTGTCATGTCTTTGTCATATACTTTTTCCCACTTATACATATATCATTTTCTCTCTAAACAAAAAATAATCCCTTACATTTTTACTCTCATACATTTTTCCTTTCAAATGGACTGTCACAACAAATATATGAGATACATTGGGCAGATATTATTATTTCCATTTTACTCACAAGAAAACTATGGCTCATAGAAGTTAAATTTCTTAAGGCCTCAAAGTTACTAAGAAGCACAAAACTGATACATGATTTAGATTTTTTTAATGTTTGTTATGATTTGTTTTGGGGTATGTTTTTCAATGTTCTTATACTCTCTATTCCCCTATTTGAGGGTTTCTTGAATTCTGACTTTATCTGCCAAAATTATATACATTCCAGCCAACTGAAAGCCATTACACTGTTGAAAATATTGTCACAAACTAGTAATGATGGCACAGGTCCCAGCAACTTAAGTAAGACCTACTCTTTTTCACCCCTCTCTATGATGGATAACTTTTAATTTTTTTTAGTAACAAGCTTGTAGAAGAAAAGGAATGTGTTGACATTATAGTACATGTTGCAAAATCAGCAGCACCTTGTGGGTACTTATTAACTAAGTACAATATTCATAGTAATAGACTTTTCTATAACAGCCCAACATACTATAAAAGAGTTTATTGCTATGATTTTCAGTTTCAAAGTTCAAATAAAGCAGAATGCTTTCATAAAACACCATTGACATAAACTCAGTTTCTGGAAATGTGCTTCCTTTAACTTTCAAAGTGTTAGTCGCTCAGTCATGTACGACTCTTTGCGACCCCATGGACTGTAGCCTGTCAGGCTCCTCTGTCCATGGAATTCTCCAGGCAAGAATACTATAGCAGGTTGCCATTTCCTTCTCCAGGGGATCTTCCTGACCCAGGGATTGAACACAAGTCTCCCACATTGCAGGTGGATTCTTTACCGCTTGAGCCACCAAGGAAGTCCTTTAACTTTTCTTCCTTCTAGTTGCATATTTCTTACTAACTCCAAAGAGAACTGAATTCTTAGGTTCATCAATTCTGTTATTTTCTTTGGTCTACTTTCATTTCAGAGTTATGTTCTTAAGAGCTTCTAACTTTACTTTTCACTTTCTCCAAGAATACTACTTCTTCATTAGAGCTGGAGAAAGGTTGTTGTTATTTCTCTTTTGGAGTTGGGATTCTTCTTAAACTGGGGACATTTCAGAAAGACAATGACTAAGTGGTTAAAGGTTAATAAGATTAGTGTTCCCTATAATTAATCGGGAAAGAATTTAAAATTTCTCTGGGAACACAGCTGTAGTATCAGTCCCTTGCCTCTACCACACTCTGGAGGGAGAAACTTTCCCAGAGAGGTAGTGCAGGAATAGGGATAATCGAAAAGACTAGAAAAGTAAGATTATAATAATATTTAGTTGGATTATTAGGTAGTGTAAAAGGAGGACTCTTTGAAGAGGAAAAAGCAAGATTTAAATTACATTACATTTCTTAATTGTAATTAGTTACATTAAATTAATGTGGGGATGAGGGGCGGTCCTAAGATGGTATAGGAATAGGACAGAGAGACCATTTTCTCTCCCACAAATTCATCGAAAGATCATTTGAAAGCTGAGAAAATTCCACAAAACAACTTCTGAATGCTGGCAGAGGACACCAGGCACCCAGAAAGGCAGCCCATTGTCTTCAAAAGGAGGTAGGACAAAATATAAAAGATAAAAAGAGAGACAAAAGAGTTAGGGATGGAGACCCATCCTGGGGAGGGAGTCATAAAAGAGGTTTCCAAACACCAGGAAACAGGCAGGTTTGTGGGGAGTTTTGGAATCTCAGAGGGCAACATAACTGGGAGGAAAAATAAATAAATAAATAAATAAAACCCAGAGATTATGTGCCTAATGGCAACTCCCAGAGGAGAAGTAGCCCAGACTCTTGCATTCGCCACCAGCAAATGGGGGCTGAACATAGAGGCCCGGGCTGCATTGCTTAGGGGAGGGACCGGGCCTGAATACCCTGAGGACAATCTGAGGGAGCTAACATGAGATAGCAACCCAAACTATGGGATAGCCAGAGAGAGAGAGAGAGAGAGAGAAAACTTTTCCACAAAAAGCTCTAACCTAAGGCACTGCCAGGCCAGCTCACAGAACAAAGGAGTAAGCGAATACCAGAGGAGAGCTAGCTGGCTGAGGACCGGCCCATCCCCCGCCAGAAGCAGGGAGGCAGGCTGGTGACAGCCAGAGCTGAAAAGAGGTATCATCTACCAAACTGCAAGCAGGTTCCCAGTTTCTAACCAAGTCTTTCTGGGATCCTGGACAGTTGACATATACCAGGAGGGTCACAGCCAGAGACCAACTCCCCAGAGGAAACACACCGGACACCTGAGACAGCACTCCCAATGCACACCCAGGAAACCAAGCGGCTAGGACAGGGGAGGTGATAAGATGCACTGCCCAACTTGAGGAGAGTGTGCTCGCCAAGCAGCTGGTCGCCTGAGCAGCTCAGACCTGGGAAGGGCACAAAAAGCAGGCCCAACCAAGTCTGCACATTCGTGGAATACCAGAGAACCTGAACCTGAGCAGCTTAGACCTGGGAAGTGCACGCAACCCAGGGCCTGCCTTAGGCAGTTCCCCTGCAGAGCAACCTGGAGACTGAGCAGTGTAGACTGGGAAAGCACATAAGCCGTGAGCAGGGGCAAACCCAGTGTGACTGAGACACTGTGAGCACTCCCCACACACGCCAGTGATATTGGTTTGCAGTGTTCCTCCCTCCCCACAGCATGACTGAACAAGTGAGGCTAAATAAGTGACCACATTCACCCCTTTGTGTCAGGGCAGAAATTAAACACTGAAGAGACTTGCAAACAGAAGAAGCCAAAATAAACAGAGAGAACCGCTTTGGAAGTGACAGGTGCAACAGATTAAAACCCGGTAGTCAGCACCAACTACATTGGAAGGGGCCAACAGACCTTGAGAAGTATAAGCTGGATCAAGGAACTATCTGAAATGGAACTGACCCCACACTGCCCGTAAGAGCTCCAGAGAAATTCCTAGATATATTTTTACTATTATCACTTTTTGAAATGAAAAAAAAAAAAATTGAAAATTTTAGGTCCTGTATTACTCCTTTATTTTCATTTTTATAACCTATCATTACTTTGCAAAAAAAGAAAGATACCGTTTTTAAAGAAATTTTCATAAAAAATTTTTTGTGTGATTTATATATATATATATATATATATTTTTTTTTTTTTTTTTTTCAGAATCTAACCCTTAGATTTTTAATCTTTCCTTTTTGGTATTTGTTATCAATTCTGTACCTTTAAGAATCTAACCTTCAGTACCCATTTTTACTTGGGAGTGGAATTATTGGCTTGATTGCCCTCTCCCCGTTTTGACACTCGTTTTTTATCCCCTAGGCCACCTCTATTACCTCCATCCCCCTTCCCATCTCTACCCAACTCTGTGAATCTCTTTGGGCATTCTGGGCTGTGGAGAACACTTAGGGAACTGATTACTGGCTAGATTTGTCTCTCTCCTTTTGACCCCACCTCTTCTCCTCCTGATCACCTCTATCCCCTTCCTCCCTCTTCTCTTCTCTATGTAACTCCATGAAACTCTCTGGGTGTTCCAGGCTGTGGAGAGAACATAGGGATTTGATTACTGGCTAGATTGCTCTCTCCCCTTTTGACTCCCCCTCTTCTCAACCTCAGATATGCAGATGACACCACCCTTATGGCAGAAAGTGAGGAAGAACTAAAAAGAGTCTTGATGAAGGTGAAAGAGGAGAGTGAAAAAGTTGGCTTAAAGCTCAACATTCAGAAAACGAAGACCATGGCATCTGGTCCCATCACTTCATGGCAAATAGATAGGGAAACAGTGGAAACAGTGTCAGACTTTATTTTTTTTGGGCTCCAAAATCACTGCAGATGGTGACTGAAGCCATGAAATTAAAAAACGCTTACTCCTTGGAAGAAAAGTTATGACCAACCTAGATAACATATTAAAAAGCAGAGACATTACTTTGCCCACAAAGGTCCATCTAATCAAGGCTATGGATTTTCCAGTGGCCATGTATGGATGTGAGAGTTGGACTGTGAAGAAAGCTGAGCGCCGAAGAACTGATGCTTTTGAACTGTGGTGTTGGAGATGACTCTTGAGAGTCCCTTGGACTGCAAGGAGATCAAACCAGTCCATTCTGAAGGAGATCAGCCCTGGGATTTCTTTGGAAGGAATGATGCTAAAGCTGAAACTCCAGTTCTTTGGTCACCTCTTGTGAAGAGTTGATTCATTGGAAAAGACTCTGATGCTGGGAGGGATTGGGGGAAGAAGGAGTGAGGACGACAGAGGATGAAATGGCTGGATGGCATCACTGACTCGATGGACATGAGTCTGAGTGAACTCCGGTAGTTGGTGATGGACAGGGAGGCCTGGCGTGCTGTGATTCATGGGGTTGCAAAGAGTTGGACACGACTGAGCGACTGAACTGAACTGAACTTCTCCACCTGGTCATCTCTATCTCCCACGTCCCTCTTCTCTTCTCCATGTAACTCAGCGAACCTTTCTGGGTATTCCTCACTGTGGAGAAACTTTTCTCCATTAACCTAGATATTTTATCATAGGTGCTGTATGGATGGAGAAATCTTGAGTCTACTATAAGAATAAGACTGAAAACCAGAGGCAGGAGGCTTAAATCCAACACCTGAGAACACCAGAGAACTCCTGACTCCAGGGAACATTAATCGATAAAAGCTCATCCAAAAGCCTCCATGCCTACACTGAAACGAAGCACGCCCAAGAGCCAACAAGTTCTGCAGGAAGATATACCACGCAAATTCTCCAGCAACACAGAAACATAGCCCTGAGCTTTAATATACAGGCTGCCCAAAGTCACTCCAAACCCACTGACATCTCAAAACACACTACTGGACACTTCATTGCACCCCAGAGAGAAGAAATCCAGCTCCACCCACCAGAACACGATGCAAGCTTCCCTAACCAGGAAACCTTGACAAGCTACTTGTCTAACCCCACCCACAGGGAGGAACTTCTACAATAAAGAAGAACCACAAACTGCCAGAATACAGAAAGTCCACCCCAAACACAGCAATATAAACAAGGTGAAAAGGCAAAGAAATACTCAGCAGGTAAAGGAACATGATAAATGCCTACCAAACCAAACAAAAGAGGAGGAGATAAGGAGTTTAGCTGAAAAAGAATTCAGAATAACTATAGTAAAAATGATCCGAAATCTTGAAAACAAAATGGAGTTACAGATAAATAGCCTGGAGACAAGGACTTAGAAGATGCAAGAAATGTTTAACAAGGACCTATAAGAAATGAAAAAGAATCAATATATAATGAATAATGCAATAAATGAGATCAAAAACACTCTGGAGGGAACCAACAGTAGAATAACAGAGGAAGAAGATAGGATAAGTGAGGTGGAAGATAGAATGGTGGAAATAAATGAAGCAGAGAGGAAAAAAGAAAGAATTAAAGGAAATGAGGACAACCTCAGAGACCTCTGGGACAATGTCAAATGAGAAGAAGAAGACAAAAAGGAAGGTCATGAGAAAATACTTGAGATTGACTTCCCTAAAATGGGGAAGGAAATAGCCTCCCAAGTCCAAGAAACCCAGAGAGTTCCGAACAGGATAAACCCAAGGCAAAACACCCCAAAACACATATTAATTAAATTAACAAAGATCAAACACAAAGAACAAATATTAAAAGCAGCAAGGGAAAAACAACAAATAACACACGAGGGGATTCCCATAAGGATAACAGCTGATCTTTCAACAGAAACTCTTCAGGCCAGAAGGGAATGACAGGATATACTTAAAGTGATGAAAGAAATAAACCTAAAACCCAGATTACTGTACCCAGCAAAGATCTCATTCAAATATAAAGGAGAAATCAAAAGTTTTACAGACATGCAAAAGCTGAGAGAATTCAGCACCCCCAAACCAGCTCTCCAACAAATGCTAAAGGATCTTCTCTAGACAGGAAACACAGAAAGAGTGTATAAACTTTAACCCAAAGCAACAAAGTAAATGGCAATGGGATCATACTTATCAATAATTACCTTAAATGTAAACGGATTGAGTGTCCCAACCAAAAGACAAAGACTGGCTGAATGGATACAAAAGAAAGACGCCTATATATGCTGTCTACATGAGACCCACCTCAAACCTAGGGACACATACAGACTGAAAGTGAAGGGCTGGAAAAAGATATTTCATACAAATGAAGAGTGAAAGAAAGCAGGAATAGCAATATTCATATCAGATAAAATAGACTTTGAAGTAAAGAATGTGAAAAGAGACAAAGAAGGACACTACATAATGATCAAAGGATCAATCCAAGAAGAAGATATAACAATTATAAATATATATGCACCCAACATAGGAGCACTGCAATATGTAAGGCAAATGCTAACAAAGATGAAAGGGGAAAGTAACAGTAACACAATAAGAATGGGAGACTTTAATACCCCACTCACACCTATGGATAGATCAACTAAACAGAAAATTAACAAGGAAACGCACACTTTAAGTGATACAATGGACCAGTTAAACTTAATTGATATCTATAGGACGTTTCACCCCAAAACAAGGAATTTCACCTTTTTCTCAAGTGTACACAGAACGTTCTCCAGGATAGATCACATCCTGGGCCTTCTCCAGGTTTTGGAGAAGACGCCAAGAGTCTTCTCCAACACCACAGTTCAAAAGCATCAATTCTTCGGTGCTCAGCTTTCTTCACAGTTCAACTCTTGCATCCATACATGGCCACTGGAAAATCCATAGCCTTGACTAGACGGACCTTTGTTGGCAAAGTAATGTCTCTGCTTTTCAATATGCTGTCTAGGTTGGTCATAGCTTTTCTTCCAAGGAGTAAGCGTCTTTTAATTTCATGGCTGAAGTCACCATCTGCAGTGACTTTCGAGCCTAAAAAAACCTATATGCAGGTCAGGAAGCAACAGTTAGAACTGGACATGGAACAACAGACTGGTTCCAAATAGGAAAAGGAGTATGTCAAGGCTGTATATTTTCACCCTGCTTATTTAACTTATATGTAGAGTACATCATGAGAAACACTGGGCTGAAAGCACAAGCTGGAATCAAGATTGCCGGGAGAAATATCAATAACCTCAGATATACAGATGACACCACCCTTATGGCAGAAAGTGAAGAGGAACTAAAAAGCCTCTTGAAAGTGAAAGGAGAGTGAAAAAGTTGGCTTAAAGCTTATCATTCAGAAAACTAATATGGCATCTGGTCCCATTACTTCATGGAAAATAGATGGGGAAACAGTGGAAACAGTGTCAGACTTTATTTTTTGGGGCTCCAGTGAATATATTTGTGTAATAAATTTTTAAATAAATATCACTTTAAATATTCCCAAAGAACCTGGAAACTTTTTTGGAAAAATAGCAGTAGATGAAGCCCAGACAAAAGCTCTATTTAAGATGCTTAGTGGAGTGGAGTCAAGATGGCAAAGTAGGAGGACATGGAGTTCACATCTCACAACCAGGGCACAACTAGCACCTTGGGTGCTAGTGGGAGTCCTCAGACACCAGAAAGTACAGAAAGAACCTCAGTGCAACTGGGTAGGTCATGGGAGGGAAGTAGGGAAAGAGCAAACGTGGAGACAGGATAAGACTATGCACCAGAAGGGTGCATAGGGGATGGGAGAGGTTCCTGTTTTTGGAGGGGTCTGCTCAATATGCGGGGATCAGCAGGGAAGGAGAGAAGCCTTCGGAGAACTAGGGGACTGGAGAAGAATGCATCCAGTGTCTCCTCTTCCCAATGGGCTCCAGCATGACTGCTGGTGTCCAAGGCCTGAGCTCCCCTACCAGGGCCTCTTCTGCCCATGTGAACCGCCAGGTCTGAGCTCCCCCCAACCTTTGCAAAGTCTTCTCTGGCTGTGTGGGTCCTGGCAGATCAAGTGGCAGCCCTGAAAGGACCTGCTCTGGCTGTGGAGATTCAGGCAGGCTGAGTGCTACACATTCTCTAAGGTCTCCCCCAGCTGCGCAGGCCCCTGTAAGCATGCCTGTGGAGGATTGCATGGGCCTAAGTGCCTCGGACCAGCTCCAAAAACAGATGCTGGTGAGAGGAACACACACAGATTTTAGGCTGACACAGTGGGTCCAGAGACATATCTAGAGATCTTGGAGGCCTACTGAGGAGGCAGAGGTATGCTGCAGTTCACCATGGGGCAAGGACAACAATACAAGAAGCACCAGGGAATTTTTTATTTTTTTATTGTCTTAATCAATTTTTTTAAAATTATTTTATTTTTTACTCTCTCTCTCTCTCTCTCTTTTTTTTTTTTTCTTTTGGCTCTTTTTCTGTTTTCTTATCTTGATGCTTCATTTTCCCCCCCCAAAAAAACTAACATTTTTTTAAAAAAACAAGCTGAAAGAAAGTTCACTGTAGAAAGTCAATAAGGGTTTTAACAAAACCAAAGTATACTTTTTTATACAATATATGTGTATATTATCAGCAAACGACTTCTGAGATTTTATGTTCTTTTAGTTATTTATTTTAAAGAAAACAAACAATTATATTAGTATGGAATGTCAGCTAATCAATTCTTCTTTTATTCTGTGATTTGGGCCTTCTACTGCAAGTAATTTTATGATTCTCATTCAGTTCAGTTCAGTTGCTCAGTTGTGTCTGACTCTGCAACCCCAAGGACTGTCACATGCCAGGCTTCCCTGTCCTTCACCATCTTCCAAAGCTTGCTCAAACTCATATCCATTGAGTCAATGATGTTATCCAACCATGTTGTCCTCTGTCATCCCTTTCTCCTGCCTTCAATCTTTCCCAGCATCAGGGTCTTTTCTAATGAATTGGCTCTTCTCATCAGGTGGACAAAATATTAGAGCTTCAGCTCAGCATCAGTCCTTCCAAAGAATATTCAGGGTTGATTTCCTTTAGGATTGACTGGTTTGATCTCCTTGCAGTCCAGAGGGCCAGGGAGTCCAGCTTGTCCCTCTGTGACAACTTAGAAGTGTGGAATGAGTGGTGGGGTGGAAGGGAGGCACAAGTGGGAGGGGTGTGTGTGTGTATTATATATATATATATATATATACACACACACACACACACACCTATAGCTAATTTGCCATGTTGTATGGCAGAAACCAACACAACATTGTAAAGCAACTATCCTCCAATTAAAAAAGCATTTGTTGAATGATAGCAAATTTTAAAAACATTATATGTAATGCTATAGCAAATGGTTAAGACTAACAATACATTGTTAAGTAAAGAAAGATAGTTACTATGATGTCAAGTTTATTTAAAATTTTATATATTTTTATGTAGAGAGAAAAAATATATAGAGAGGCAAAGGACAGTCATTGAAATGTAAATAATGGTTATGTACAGATAGGACTCTGAGAGATTTTTCATTTCTATTTTATGTGTTTCTTAGGTCTCCCAGTCTTCTGTAGTCATGTATTCCTTTAACAAGCAAATGTCTTGAGTTCCCACCCCAGGTAACAGCAGGGTCTATGCTCTTTACCCATTCCTCCTTTCTATCATAAACTTCTTCTTAGATATCTGCTCATCAATCAGTCCAAGCTATAGTTCTACTAGTCTCTGTGTTCAACTCCTACAGCTGCTGTCTTCTTTCAGCACCTCTGTCAGGCATGTAGCCTTCATTCCTCCATTTACGTCTCTGAAACACCGAGGCTAGTCTAGTGACTTCCATTAAATTATTGGTAGGCATATTTCCACACAGCATCCGGTAGGAAAAAAACTAAAACTGAATGAGTGAGTGAGTGAGTCAAGTCGCTCAGTAGTGTCTGACTCTTTGTGACCCCATGGACTGTAGCCTACCAGGCTACTCCATCCATGGGATTTTCC
This sequence comes from Bubalus bubalis, assembly GCF_019923935.1. NCBI lineage: Eukaryota > Metazoa > Chordata > Mammalia > Artiodactyla > Bovidae > Bubalus > Bubalus bubalis. Next base: position 75,443,942 of record NC_059181.1, on the reverse strand, counting down.
AAGCAAGAATACTGGAATGGATTGCCATTTCCTTCTCCTGGAGATCTTCCTGACCCAGAGATTGAACCCGGGTCTCCCACAATGTAGGCAGACGCTTTACCATCTGAGCCACCAGGGAAGTTTAAAACTGAATACTGATATCTTAAAGAGAAACTTTACTGGCTGTCTTGTGCCCTAGAACTTAGTGTACCACAGTTGGGCCAGGTACTGCTCCTCAAGCCAAGAAGTCTTCCTTCCATTTAACCTCTATTTTCCTAGTTCCTAAAATGCCCAGCCTCTTTCTCAAGATTTCTCCCTGGGGGAAAAAAGTCCAATTTATTGTTTTTATATGCAAAGCAATCTAGTTCTTAGTCTTCCCTCCCAGACTAGGCTTTGGACGCATATTGTCTTCTACATAAAGTTACTGTTGGGGAACTTTTCTAAACAAAACAAACAAACAAACAAACAAAAATCCATGCATCCCTGATTTACACTCTCAGCTAAGCAAAAGAACAGCATAAGTTAAGTCATAATTTCCTTTAATTGGAAATTTGCTGATAATATATGGAAAGGAAGAAAATGAAAATTCTTGGATGTGCTCATTTTTAATCAGAGGAAGATCTAGAGGAAATTTTTCATCTGTTATAGATATTTTCCAAATGTTTTACAATGAGCATGTGTTTTTTAATAAAATAAAATACAGCAAATATTATAAAAAATATTATTCTGTTGATGGATGTCTCCAAAGCATTTTAAGTTTTTATTTCAGAAAATAACTGCTATGCGTTATTTCTGTTCTCCTTGCCTTAAACCCATCCTCATCCTGTGCCCTCAACTCCTGCCTTTTCTTTTTCTTTATTTTTGTTTGTTTGCATTTTACAGGGGTAAAAATAAAAAGCCTGCAACTTAAAAGGGACAGAAAAAAGGTTGGCTGTGAAGTATAGGGAGATTCCAACAAATTTATCTGCTTGCTATAGATGATAATTATACAAATGCCTTTCTCAATTGTGAATAGACATTTAGAAGAAACCAAGTTGGGGTCAGAATTCAGAATACTGGATTTTACTTAGCATCTTCAGTAAGGGGGATCTTATGTATTGTAGTCATTAGTTTAAGTGCATAAATATTTCCATTTTTTAGACCTATAGGAAGTGGCTTATACATTATATTAAATTAAAAACATTTTGGTAGAGTAGACTATAAATGTACATTTTGAGTCATAGAATTTGGCAGGTTTTGGCTTACAAAATTAACAACTTAGGCTAGATCTGTATATGTTAAGACTAAAGTTACATTTTATAAATTTTCTGATACTATCTGGAAATGATAAAAACATGAAATTTAAATAATATATATATATTTATTAAATATAAGCAAGATTACAACATTTATCATTTAGACTTTGTCCCTAAACTGGACATTTCCACCTTTTGGTAAAGACTGATTACTGACACTTCTGTCTAAATAGATTAAAAAAAAAAAAAAAACTATTTTTTTTCCCTGATAATATATCAGGTACAGTGTGGTGATAATTTGTATGACTGATAAAGACAGTGTCATTTTGTTTCTAAGATGGAACAAGCTGTGTTAATAAGTAACTGCAAGCAAGAATAGGCATTTTTGATACAACCCCTTAAAATCACCATTATATAAAGTTTAAAAAACATTAAATATTAAAAAACTAACACCTAAATCACCTTCAAGTGATGATAAGGTTCATGAGCCAAAATATAAAATAAACTTGTTAACAGTTCTCGATCATACACTGTAATTTCTAATGTTACAGCTTTAAGGCATCAGCCAGAAACCTAACACGTGTCTCCTCCTCCATTCATCCCTACCATAAACTATGAAAGTGGTTGGATTTTTGTTAAACAAACAACAAAATTCTTTCACCTCTTTTCTGGCATTTCAGTTCAGCTCAGTTCAGTTCAGTTTAGTTCAGTTGCTCAGTCGTGTCTGACTCTTTGTGACTCCATGGATTGCAGCACGCCAGGCCTTGTCCATTACCAATTCCTTGAGTTTACTCAACTCATGTCCATTGAGTCAGCGCTGCCATCCAACCATCTCATCCTCTGTCATCCCCTTCTCCTCTTGCCTTCAGTCTTTCGCAGCATCAGGGTCTTTTCAAATGACTCAGTTCTTTGCATCAGGTGGCCAAAGTATTTGAGTTTCAGCTTCAACATCAGTCCTTCCAATGAATATTCAGGACTGATTTCCTTTAGGATGGACTGGTTGGATCTCCTTACCGTCCAAGGGACTCTCAAGAGTTTTCTCCAACAATACAGTTCAAGGGCATCAGTTCTTCAGCTCTCAGCTTTCTTTATAGTCCAACTCTCACATCCATGCATGACTACTGGAAAAACCATTACTTTGACTAGACGGACCTTTGTTGGCAAAGTACTGTCTCTGCTTTTTAATAAGCTATCTAGGTTTGTCATAACTTTTATTCCAAGGAGCAAGTGTCTTTTAATTTCAAGGCTGCAGTCACTATCTGCAGTGATTTTGGAGCCCCCCAAAATAAAGTCTGTCACTGTTTACCCATCTATTTGTCATGAAGTGATGGGACCAGATGCCATAATCTTTGTTTTTTGAATGTTGAGTTTTAAGCCACTTTTGCAGTTTCCTCTTTCACTTTCATAAAGAGGCTCTTTAGTTCTTCTTGACATTCTGCCATAAGGGTGGTGTCCATTGCATATCCAATGCATTATTGATATTTTTCCTGCCAATCTTGATTCCATCTTGTGCCTCGTCCAGCCCAGCATTTCGAATGATGTACTCTGCAGATAAGTTAAATAAGCAGCGTGACAATATACAGCCTTGATGTACTCCTTTCCCAATTTGAAACCAGTCTGTTCCATGGCCAGTTCTAACTGTTGTTTCTTGACCTGCATACAGATTTTTCAGGAAGCAGGTTAGGTGATCTGGTAGTCCAATTTCTTGAAGAATTTTCCACAGTTTGTTGTGATCCACACAGTCACAGGCTTTGGTACAGTCAATGAAGCAGAAGTAGATATTTTTCTGGAACTCTCTTGCTTTTTCTATGATCCAACAGATTGGCAATTTGATCTCTGGTTCCTCTGCCTTTTCTAAATCCAGCTTGAATATCTGGAAGCTCATGGTTCATGTAATGTTTAAGCCTGGCTTGGGGAATTTTGAGCATTACTTTGCTAGTGTGTGAGATGAGTGCAATTGTGCAGTAGTTTGATCATTCTTTGGTGTTGCCTTTCTTTGGGATTGGAATGAAAACTGAGTTTTCCCATCCTGTAACCACTGCTGAGTTTTCCAAATTTGCTGGCACATTAAATGAAGCACTTTCACAGCATCATCTTTTAGGATATAAAATAGCTCAACTGGAATTCCATCACCTCCACTAGCTTTGTTCATAGTGATGCTTCCTTAGACCTACTTGACTACGAATTCCAGGATGTCTGACTCTAGGTGAGTGATCACATCATCATGATTATCTGGGTCATGAAGATCTTTTGTGTATAGTTCTTCTGTGTATTCTTGCCACTTCTTCTTAATATCTTCTGCTTCTATTAGGTCCATACCATTTCTGTCCTTTATTGTGCCCATCTTTAAATGAAATATTCCCTTGGTATCTCTAATTTTCTTGAAGAGATCTCTAGTTTTTCCCAATCCATTGTTTTCCTCCGTGTCTTTGCATTGATCGCTGAGGAAAGTTTTCTTATCTCTTTTTGTTATTCTTTGGAATTCAGCATTCAAATGGGTATATCTTTCCTTTTCCCTTTTGCCTTTTGCTTCTCTTCTTTTCATAGCTGTATGAAAGGCCTGCTCAGACAACCATTTTGCCATTTTGCATTTCTTTTTCTTGGGGATGGTCTTGATCCCTGCCTCCTGTACAATGTCATGAACCTCCATCCATAGTTCTTCAGGCACTCTGTCTATCAGATTTAATCCCTTGAGTCTATTTGTCACTTCCACTGTAGAGTCATAAGGGATTTGATTTAGGTCATACCTGAATGGTCTAGTGGTTTTCCCTACTTTCTTCTATTTAATTCTGAATTTGGCAATAAGGAGTTCATGATCTGAGCCACAGTCAGCTCCCAGTCTTGTTTTTGCTGACTGTATAGAGCTTCTTCATCTTTGGCTCCAAACAATATAATCAATCTGATTTCAGTATTGACCATCTGGTGATGTCCATGTGTAGAGTCTTCTCTTGTGTTGTTGGAGGAAGGTGTTTGCTATGACCGGTGTGTTCTCTTGGCAAAACTCTGTTAGCCCTTTCCCTGCTTCATTCTGTACTCCAAGGCCAAATTTGCCTGTTACTCCAGGTGTTTCTTGACTTCCTACTTTTGCATTCCAGTTCCCTATAATGAAAAGGACATCTTTTTTTGGTGTTAGTTCTAAAAGGTCTTGTAGGTCTTCACAGAACCATTCAACTTCAGCTTCTGTAGCATTACTGGTCGGGGAATAGACTTGGATTACTGTGATACTGAATGGTTTGCCTTGGAAATGAAGAGCGATCATTCTGTCATTTTGAGATTGCATCCAAGTACTGCATTTTGGACTCTTTTGTTGACTATGATGGCGCCTCTATTTCTTCTAAGGGATTCTTGCCCACAGTAGTAGATATAATGGTTATCTGAGTTAAATTCACCCATTCCAGTCCATTTTAGTTCGCTAATTTCTAAAATGTTTACGTTCACTCTTGCCATCTCCTGTTTGACCACTTCAAATTCGCCTTGATTCATGGACCTAAGTTTCCAGGTTATTATGCAATATTGCTCTTTACAGCATCAGATTTTACTTCCATCACCAGTCACATCCACAGCTGGGTATTCTGTCATTTCAGAAAAGTCATAATGAGAACTGAGTTTTCCTTATTTTGTCTGGACTTTCAGTTGTGTGACTTAAATTACTTAACATCTTTGAGTCTCAGTTCCTTTACCTGAAAAATGAACATAATAATATTATCTACCTCACTGGGTAAGTAATGCTCACAATAAGTGAGGATTAAATGAGTAAATTGTCCCCTAGAACCATAACTAACACTACAGGAATCATTCATAAAATTTTAGATTTCATTATTATGGGTTGATCAAGATCAGGAATGTATCTGTATCTAATTTGTGTTAGGTTTGGCATAGTTCTGTGATGTTACTGTATTTATCTGTCATGCTAAGAAGGTGGGCTCTCTAGGTTCCATTTATAGCTAGTAGGAGGCAAATGGTGGTTTTACTCTTTACTTCTATTCAAACCTTATGTCTACAGAATGGACCTTGACCATTGTCCCCATTTTGGCATGTATCAGATTTGGGAAAATTAGTCTTTCTGAGTTTCAGTTTCTTTATTGATAAAATTAGGAGCAAGCATATATATCTCTTATGGTTGCTTTGATGATTGTTTTTAAGGTTTGAATTTTTTTTTAATTTTAAATTAATTAATTTAAATTGGAGGCTTATTACTTTACAACATTGTAGTGGTTTTGCCATACATTGACATGAATCAGCCATGGGTCTACATTTATTCCCCATCCTGAATCCCCTCTCACCTCCCTCCCCATCCCATCCCTCAGGGTCATCCCAGTGCACCAGCCCTGAGCACCCTGCATCAAAGCTGAACTGGTGATCAGTTTCACATATGATAATATACATGTTTCAATTCTGTTCTCTCAAGTCATCCCACCCTTGCCTTCTCCCACAGATTACAAAAGACTCTTCGTTACATCTGTGTCTCTTTTGCTGTCTTGCATACAGGGTCATCTTTACCATCTTTCTAAATTCCATATATATGCGTTTACTGTATTGGTGTTTTTCTTTCTGACATACTTCACTCTGTATAATAGGCTCCAGTTTCATCCACCTCATTAGAACTGATTCAAATGTATTCTTTTTAATGGCTGAGTAATACTCCACTGTGTATATGTACCACAGCTTTGTTATCCATTCGTCTGCTGATGGACATCTAGGTTACTTCCATGTCTTGGCTATTATAAACAGTGCTGCAATGAACATTGGGGTACATGTGTCTCTTTCCATTCTGGTTTCCTCATTGTGTATGCCCAGCAGTGGAATTGCTGGGTCTTATGGCAGTTCTATTTCCAGTTTTTTAAGGAATCTCCACACTGTTCTCCATACTGGCTGTACTAGTTTGCATTTCCACCAACAGTGTAAGAGGGTTCCCTTTTCTCCACACCCTTTCCAGCATTTGTTGTTTGTAGACTTTTTGATAGCAGCCATTCTGACCAGCATGAGATGGTACCTCATTGTGGCTTTAATATGCATTTCTCTGCTAATGAGTGATGTTGAGAATCTTTTCATGTGTTTGTTAGCCATCTGTATGTCTTCTTTGGAGAAATGTCTATTTAGTTTTTTGGCTCATTTTTTGATTGTGTCATTTATTTCCATTACTCTGGGAGATGGGTCATAGAGGATCCTGCTGTGACTTATGTCAGAGAGTGTTTTGCCTATGTTTTCCTCTAGGAGTTTGATAGTTTCTGGTCTTACATTTAGATCTTTAATCCATTTTGAGTTTATTATTGTGTATGGTGTTAGAAAGTGTTCTTGTTTAATTCTTTTACAAGTGGTTGACCAGTTTTCCCAGCACCACTGTTAAAGTGATTGTCTTTTCTCCATTGTATATTCTTGCCTCCTTTGTCAAAGATAAGGTGTCCATAGGTGCATGGATTTATCTCTGGGATTTCTATTTGTTCCATTGATCTATATATCTGTCTTTGTGCCAGTATCAGGCTGTCTTGATGACTGTAGCTTTGAAGTATAGTCTGAAGTCAGGCAGATTGATTAGTCCAGTTCCATTTTTCTATCCAAGATTGCTTTGGCTATTTGAGGCTTTTTGTATTTTCATACAAATTGTGAAATTATTTGTTCTAGTTCTCTGAAAAATACCATTGGTAGCTTGCCAGGAGCCGGCATATTGCATATTGAGTGCATATTGCAAATTGCATATTGAGTGCAGCACTTTCCACAGCATCATCTTTCAGGATCTGGAATAGCTCAACTAGAATTCTATCACTGCTGGGAGCCAGCATGAGGCACTCCGCCCATGGCAAAGGTCATGAGGAAGGAGGCTTGGCATACGCAAAGGCAGGATCAAGCCTCAGGAGTCCCCCTGGAAATTCTCAAGCATCTACCCCCAAAACCAGAGTCTGCCTACTTTCTGCTTTGTGCTTTCACCTACACCTCTGACTTTACGGGGGGCTGTCCCCCACTACCTCTCTCTGAAAAAAGAGTTAGCTTACAGCTCCAGTTAATAATTCCTGGGTGTGACAGTGTTTCAACCTACAAACTCCTTTGGAAATCCTCTAGCCTGCCTGAATAGGTTTTTCCGGCCACATGTGATTGTTCAGAGCCTCCCAGCTGTGAGAGTCAGGAGATGTTCTAAACTGTCTAAACACAGATTCCTTTGAGTAGTTAAAAGATTGATTCGAAATTGTACTGGTGAAGGGTTTTTCACTTATTGGGCCAATGTTTGCTGCTAAGTCTCCTACTTCTTACCTACTGTGTCCTTGGCAGTGTATTGATTGATATAATGGGTGTATAGAAATGTAAGTAGTAGCCTCAATGTTTGTAACGTTGGACCCTTGAGTTAATTCTTTTCTTGATTGAGCCCACCTCACCTTTGCCCTATAGGAATGCAACTTTGTCAAATGCTTTTTTGGAGGCTGGTGCCTGACTTTGGAATAATCACCTTTAGAGAAAGATAAGTTTCTTAAAATGTTAACAGGCCTCCTGGCCAGAAGATGATGTAATTCACCTGAACTTTTGCATATGATAAGTTTGAAAGCCTGGCTTTGATTAGGACCAGGAACTGCTGTCCTTGCATGACTCCACCCCTTCCCCCATTATCCTCTATGCACAACTTAAGGTATAAAAACTACTTTGGAAAATAAAGTGTGGGCCTTGTTCACTGAAACTTGGTCTCCCCATGTCACTCTCTCTCTCAAATTCTGGCTGAGTCTCCATCTGGAGCGTGGAACCCGCCATGCTTGCTAATTATGCCTGGGCTTCTAAGATCCAACCGGGGAGGCCTTAGTGTCTCCTCTCCTTCGGGAGAACGGAAGGATGCCTGCGGCCTACGTAAGTGGTGCAAACTTCTTGTCTTGAAGTTTTATTGGTCTCCTGCATAAACCAAGCTACTCAGCCTCTTTTCTCCACTGAATTTTCCTACTGAGCTATCCTCATTCTATTACTCTTTACATCTCTAATTAATATCTAATTGAAGCTATTGTATCCCGATTGTTGCCGACGCCGTCCCCACTTCGAACTCCCTGGATCAGCTGGGGCTGGACCCCGGCAGTAGCTTGATAGGGATTCCATTGAATCTTTAGATTGCTTTGGGTATTATACTCATTTTCACTATATTGATTCTTCCAATCCATGAACATTGTATATTTCTCCATTTATTTGTGTCATCTTTGATTTCTTTCATCAGCTTCAAAACTTCTCCATCCATACAGCACCAATGATAAAACATCTAGGTTAATGGTGAAAAGATTCTCCACGGTGAGGGACACCAAGAGCAGTTCACAGAGTTACATGGAGAAGAGAAGGGAAGAGGGACGAGGGAGATAGAGATGACCAGGTGGAGAAGAGGGGGAGTCAAAAAGGGAGAGAGAAATCTAGCCAGTAATAAATTCCCTATATGCTCTCCACATTCTGAAACACCCAGAGAGGTTCATGGAGTTACATAGAGAAGAGAAGAAGGAGGAGGGAGATAGAAGTGGCCAGGAGAAGAAGGGGAGTCAAAAGGAGAGAGATGGATCTAGCCAGTAATCAGTTCCCTAAGTATTCTCCACAGCCCAGAACACCCAAAGAGATTCCAGAGTTAGGTAAAGAAGAGAAGGGGGAGGGAGGAGATAGATGTGACCTGGAGGAGAAAAAGGAGAGTCAAAAGAGGAGAGAGTAATTAAGCCAGTAATCAGACTCCTAAGTAAAAATGGGTACTGAAGATTGTATTATGAAAGGTACAGAATTGATAACAAATACCAAAAGCAAAGATTAAAAATCTAGAGGTTAGACTCTCAAAAATACAATATTAAAAACACGAAACTAAATCACAAAATTTATAAAAAATATATACGAAATTTGCTTTAAAAATAGGGTCTTTTTTTGGCAAGGTAATAATAGGTTATAAAAATGAAAATTAAAGGAGCAATAAAGAACTTAAAAAAATCAAATTAAAAAATGATAATAGTAAAATATATCTAGGAATTTCTCTGGAGCTGTTGAGGGCAGTGTGGGGTCAGTTCAGTTTTGAATTTTTCCTTATTACAGCTTATACTTCTTCTCAAGATCTATAGGCCCCTTCCAATGCTGAGTCAATGTTAACTACAAGGTTTTAATCTGTTTCACCTGTCACTTCCAGAGCAGTTCCCTCTTCTTTGTTTATTTTGGCTTCCTGTGTTTTCAAGTCTCTTCAGTGTCTATTCTCAGCCCTGATACAAGGGGGTGAAAGTGGTCACTTATTTAGGCTCACTTGTTCAGTTGTGCTGTGGGGAGGGTGGAACACTGCAAACCAATAACACTGGCGTGTGTGCAGAGTACTCGCAATGTCTGAGCCACACTGGGTTTGCCCCAGCTCATGGTGTGTGTGCTTTTCTGGCCTACACTGCTCAGGCTCCAGGTTTCTCTGCAGGGGAACTGTCTAAAGTGGGCCCTGGGTTGCGTGCACTTCCCAGGTCTAAACTGCTCAGGTTCCGGTTCTCGGGTACTCCACAAAGGCACAGACTCGGTTTGTTCTGCATCATGTGCCCTTCCCAAGTCTGAGCAGCTCAGGCGACCAGGTGCTTGGTGAGCACACTCTCCCAGGTGGGCAGTGCATCTTATCACCTCCCTGGTCCCAGCCCCTCAGTTTCCTGGGTGCAGTGCTAGAGCCCCATCTCAGGTGTGCTGTGTGTCTCTTCTGGGGAGCTGATCTCTGACGGCGACCCTCCTGGTGGATGTCAACCGTCCAGGATCCCAGGAAAACTTGGTTAGCAACCAGGAGCCTACTCATGGTTTGGTGGAGGATGCCATATCTGGGGCTGAGATTGCCCCTCACCTTCCAGCTCTGGCTGCCACCCACCTCCCTGTTCAGCCCCCACTCACTGTTGGTGGATGTGAGCATCTGGGCTACTTCTCTGCTGGGAGTTGCAGTTAGGCGAGTAATCTGTGGGGTTTTTTTTTCCCCCTCCCATTACGTTGCCCTCTGAAATTTCAAAACACCCCACAGACCCGCCATTGAGAGGGTTTCCTGGTGTGTGGAAACTTTTCCTCTTTCATGACTCCCTCCTTGGGACAAGTCTCTGTCCTAACTCTTTTGTCTCTCTCTGTATCTTTTACATTTTGTCCTACCTCATTTTGAAGAGAATGGGCTGCCTTTCTGGGTGCCTGGTGTCCTCCACCAGTGTTCAGAAATTGTTTTGTGGAATGTCCTCAGCATTCAAATGATCTTTTGATGAATTTGTGGGGGAGAAGGTTATCTCCCCATCCTATTCCTCCGCCATCTTAAGACAACACCCCTGCTTTGATGATTAAATGAAGTAATGCATACATAGAGACCTATTAGCAAACTGTGAGACTTCACAGCTTCAACCAACATTTTCTGGTATTTTTTAAAAAATACAAGACACTCCATCTACAACAATATTAGCACCAGCACATAATCTATATTATTAAGGAAGTGGTCTGACAGATAAAAAGATAGGAAAAGGAATTCTATGAGGGGAGATGGCGTGAAAGAACAACATACCTGATCTCACAGATATGAGGGGTGGAGATAAGTATAGTGTGTATAACGGACAGGATAATATTATGGTAAAAATCCTGGAATTGGAATCAGATAGACCAGGGTCTGAATTCAGGCTCTTTGCCAACTGTTCAGATCTTGGTTAGGTTACCAAATCTTTTGAATAAATTTCCTTAGAATTGGGTATAATAGGGTTGCTGTGGATTGAATGTCAAAATGTAAAAAAAAAAAAAAAAATGTTCCCACTGAACCAAGGTCAGAAAATAACTCAAAAAGTAGTAGCCGCAGATATTCTTAATTATTTGTAAAGAAATATTTTCTTCATCAGGGACTTGAACACCTCTCTAGGAGAACTCTTTTAAATATTCTACTCTCTATGGTGTGGGGAAAAGATAATAAGTAAAAGTTAGAACAAAAATAGGAAGTCAATTATTTCAGGGCTGGAGAATGGGGAAAACAAAAAGGTTTAGGGCAAATATCTTTAAATTGGTTGGTTAAAACAGTGGGCACTGAGGATGAACGTCAAGCATATGCTCTGAGATTCCTTCTAGCTTTTTGTTTCAGCCCTGTCGCTCTTGGGAGGAGGAAATAAAGTGGTCAAGCAGGCCCTGCTTCACCCCTCCCTCACCACTTGGGGGAGCACGTACACATGTAAATAAGGGCATTGTGACTTCATTGCTGTGAGGCAGTGCAAGGTGGTGCGGCAGTAATAGTCTCCCAGGGTCATTTTCTTCTGCCCCTCACTTCCGGCCCATTGGCAGGGAAAGGCCAGATGACAACCTGAAACCCAGATAAGCATACAGCTGTGATAGCTGGTGGTGTCAACTCCAGCAAATCAGAGGCATTAATAATCTTCTTTAGATAGCACTCCTTTATTTTCCCATTCTCATCTTGATAGAGGGGTATCTCGAAGAACGAATCAAACTGAGGAAAAACAGAAACATCCTACAGCCTCCCACCACAGAAGTGTAGTTAAGGGCTCCTAGTACATCAAGGCACTCAGTCATTGGCCAACCAGTCCTCTGCCAACCCACAATCCATCAACTAGTCATAAGCCAACTAGCCCTCAGCCAACCAGACATGAGTCAACTGGGTATGAATCAATCAAGCCTACCAGACATGAACCAGCCAGGCCCAAGGTTACTTGGTATGAAGCAACTGGACGTGAACCAATCAAGCACAAGCTTAGCTGACACTAACCAACTGGGTCAACTAGGCATGAGGCAACCAGGCCTGTGCCAAATAAGCATGAGGCAATCTGGCACATGGCAAGAAGTCCTGAGCCAATCAGGCATGAAGCAAACAGGCATGAGCCAAGCAAATACAAGCCAATCAAGTACAAGTCAGCCAGGCCTGAGTCAACTGCAACCAGGCCTGAGCCAATCAATCATGAGTCAACTAGGCCCGAGCCAATCAGGCACAAGCCAAACATGCATGAGCCAACTAGGAATGAAGCAGCCAAGCTTGAGGCAACCAGGCAGGAGCCAATCAAGCATGAGGCAACCAAGTGTGACTTCTTTTAGAGTAAGACCTGCGGAGGCTCGAGACTGCCCAGAAATCCTGCGTCTAATTAAAGTAAGCTGCTTTCTCTTCATTCCATAGAGCTTCAAGGCATTAGCTTAAGGCTGAGGGTATGGAAGGCATATTCTTTCTGAATCCTGCTACTGCTGCTAAGTCGCTTCAGTCATGTCCGACTCTGTGCGACCGCATAGATGGCAGCCCACCAGGCTCCTCCGTCCATCGGATTCTCCAGGCAAGAACACTGGAGTGGGTTGCCATTTCCTCCTCCAATGCATGAAAGTGAAAAGTCAAAGTGAAGTTGCTCAGTCATGTCCGACTCCCAGCTCTGTTAATTATGACTCATATATATATAAATTAATGGAAGTTACTTAAGTTCTATAAGCTTCTGTTTTCACATCTAAAATCAAGATCATAGTACTATCTATTCACACGATTGTTGTAATGATTCAGAGTATAAAATGATTACATATTAATTGCTTGACTTATAGTAGGGGACTTAAAAAATCAAGGGGGAACCAATTCATAGATATTTCAGGGACCTAATGTGTTATCCCTCCTGGGAAAATTTAACTTTAAAAAAGGATCTTCAATAAAAGGAATGCTTAACTCACATGAATGACCTGTCAGTGATAGAATTTCAAGCTAATAATAGCTAAGATTTTAGGATAGGGTATCTTTGTTTGAAGACCACACCTACTTGTGGAATCTCATGATTAACTGTCCAGAAACAATATTTGTCCACAACAGTTTTTTTTATGTATAATTTAAGACTGTTGTTTGACTACTGAAGCCCATCCACAGATATCCTCCTAGGAGTCCAAGGAGCGGGGTTAAAATTTCTGATTTAAAAATTCATTTTAATTGTTTTCCTGGAAATCATCCCAGTGCAGTAAAAGGGACAAACAATTAGCCATAGCTACTGAGCTGGAGCTCTGTGGCACTCAAGGCAATCATTTATGTGACACACAACCTAAACAATTCCATATAAAAGCCCATATAAAAGCAGTTGGTTAGATGTTTTTAAAGGAATAAATATGTGGCTGGAACAAGGCACTCATAAAATATTTTTGTAATGGAACTGTTTCCATCTAATATATAATTTAAATTAGGCCAAGTTCCTGTTCCCTTGGGTCATAGAATGTGTTTTCATGGGCAAAATAAAATACCGGAAGTTTTCGAGTGAAATCTGTCTGTCAAAATGATGCTAGGCCTGGTTACAGATCTGTAAGAAGTGGGTTATCTATCCTTCCATGCCTTCCATTCTATTCTATCCCCCAGAGTTCCCACATAATTTATCTAATTGGCATTAATCCACATGAGTAGGTCATCAATCAAAATACTATGCCAAACATGGTAATTATTCTCAAACCATATTTTTCCAGGTAGAAAATAATTTTAAAGAGCTTTTTTAGCTTGGTATCTGACATTCAATTGGCAGTTAATAAAATTATTATTGAACAACAATGAATCTTTCTATCCAGAAAACTTACCTTCCTTATCTTTACAAACAGGGCCCATTGTTATCACCAAGGGAAAAACATATCACTAGATTCTCTGACTTTAGTGAACCTGTATCTCTGAGGTTCCTAACCACATTTACTTTTGAATTTGCCTCTTGTGCCTGAATAAACACTCTATGTTTCTTGGAAATAATTTTAATTAACATTCACTGTAGAAAATAATAGAAAAGATAAATTATTCTGCATCACAGACATGAATATGATTCATTTGCTTTTACATGATCTTCTCTAATACATATGTATCTGTTCATCCTAACTCCTATTCATTGCTAAGTTTGCAAGACATTCTCTTTGTAAATGAATTCATGAGAATTTGCCATCATAATAACTCATTCCTTAATTGAAAGTTTTGCAGGTTTTACTTACTGTTCTGCCAAGAGTCTTAAAACTCTTCCAAGCATCTTTTGTATGCATCTGTTTTATCCTATTAATCACCACACCACAGCATTTTTTGGCGATCTAGCCACTTTATGGCTAGGCAGCCATAACTTCCTGCTTATCAGACTTTTCATTTAAAACCTTTTTTATGGTGGTTCTCAAAATGTGGTTTTTGGATAATTGGTGATCCATAAGAAGGACTGTGTACTGCTAATATCTGATTTTTTGTTCATTATGTGAACATTGAGTATGTACTAGGGGAAGGCCATGTGCTAAGTACTATAAAGGATGTTGCTGCTTTTTAATCACTGTCATGTTCATCTCTTTTGTGATCCCATGGACTGTAGGCTCCTCTGTCCATGGGATTCTCTAGGCAAGAATACTGGAGTGGGTTGCAGTTTCCTTCTCCAGGTTATCTTACTAACGTAGGTATAAATCCTGTGTCTCCTGCACTGGCATGCACATTCTTTACCACTGAGCCACCTGGGAAGCTCCACTATAAAGGATATCAGATTATTAAAATATAGTTGCTGCCCTCAAAGAGTTTACAGTATCTTAGGGAAGGTGCTCAAAACAGCAGCCAAAATGCTCAAACTTCATTGGGCTCTGGTTGCACTGAGAATAAAATCAAAATTTCTTAGCAATGCTTTACATAATCTGGCCCTTGCTGTCTTCCTTATGTATTTTAAAGGCTTTTTCAATTATAAATTTAATGTGATTCCAGTCAAAATCTCCAAGAAGAATAAATGTGTGACCGTTTCTAGAAAAATTCCAAAAAGAACAGTGATGAGGGGAGGTGATTCCTACTAGAAACTCTAAAGCTGTCAGTAATTAAAATATTATGGTAATCTATAAGTATAGATGCAGAGATAGATCACTGGAACAGAATGGAGAGTCTAGAAGTTCTCTTAGGTATATATGCAAATATAGTACATAATAGGGTCTCCCTGGTGCCTTAGCAGTAAAGAATTTGCCTGACAATGCAGGAGATGTGGGCTTGATGCCTGTGTTGGGAAGAGTCCCTGGAGAAGGAAGTAAAAACCCACTTCAGTATTCTTGCCTGGGATCTCTGGGATAATGTTAAATGCCCCAACATTCGAATCATAGGAGTCCCAGAAAAAGAAGACAAAAAGAAAGACCATGAGAAAATACTTGAGGAGATAATAGTTGAAAACATCCCTAAAATGGGGAAGGACATAATCACCCAAGTCCAAGAAACCCAGAGAGTCCCAAACAGGATAAACCAAGGCAAAACACCCCAAGGTACATATTAATCAAATTAACAAAGATCAACAACAAAGAACAAATATTAAAAGCAGCAAGGGAATAAAACAACACACAAGGGGATTCCCATAAGGATAACAGCTGATCTTTCAATAGAAACTCTTCAGGCCAGGAGGGAATGGCAGGACATACTTAATGTGATGAAAGAATATAACCTACAGCCCAGATTGCTGTAACCAGCAAGGATCTCATTCAAATATGAAGGATAAACCAAATGCTTTACAGACAAGCAAAAGCTGAGAGAATTCAGCACCACCAAACCAGCTCTCCAACAAATGCTAAAGGATCTTCCCTAGACAGGAAACACAGAAAGAGTGTATAAACTTGAACCCAAAACAACAAAGTAAATGGCAACGGGATCATACTTATCAATAATTACCTTAAGTGTAAATGGGTTGAATGCCCCAACCAAAAGACAAAGACTGGCTAAATGGATACAAAAGCAAGACCCCTATATATCTTGTCTACAAGAGACCCATCTCGAAACAAGGGACACATACAGACTGAAAGTGAAGAGCTGGAAAAAGATATTTCACACAAATGAAGACCAAAAGAAAGCAGGAGTAGCAATACTCATATCAGATAAAATAGACTTTAAAATAAAGGCTGTGAAAAGAGACAAAGAAGGATAGTACATATTAATCAAAGGATCAATCCATGAATAAGATATAACAATTTTAAATATATATGCACCCAACATAGGAGCACCACAATATGTAAGACAAATGCTAACAAGTATGAAAGGGGAAATTAACAATAACACAATAATAGTGTGAGACTTCAATACCCCACTCACACCTATGGATAGATCAACTAAACAGAAAATTAACAAGGAAACACAAACTTTAAATGATACAAAGACCATTAGACCTAATTAATATCTATAGGACCTTTCACCCCAAAACAATGAATTTCACCTTTTCTTCAAGTGCACACGGAACCTTCTCCAGGATAGATCACATCCTTGGCCATAAATCTAGCCTTGGTAAATTCAAAAAATTTGAAATCAATCCAAGCATCCTTTCTGACCACAATGCAGTAAGATTAGATTTCAATTACAAGAGAAAAACTATTAAAAATTCCAACATATGGAGGCTGAACAACACGCTGCTGAATAACCAAAAAATCACAGAAGAAATTTTTTTTTAAATCAAAATATGCATAGAAATGAAGGAAAATGAAAACACAACCACCCAAAACGTGTGGGAAACTGTAAAAGCAGTGCTAAGGGGAAGGTTCATAGCAATACAGACATACCTCAAGAAACAATAAAAAAGTTAAATAAATAACCTAACTCTACACCTAAAGCAACTAGAAAAGGAAGAAATGAAGAACTCCAGGGTTAGTAGAAGGAAAGAAATCTTAAAAATTAGGGCAGAAATAAATGCAAAAGAAACAAAAGAGACCATAGCAAAAATCAACACAGCCAAAAGCTGGTTCTTTGAGAAGATAAATAAAGTTGATAAACTATTAGCCAGACTCATCAAGAAACAAAGGGAGAAAAATTAAATCAATAAAATTAGAAATGAAAATGGAGAGACCACAACAGAGAACACAGAAATACAAAGGATCATAAGAGACTACTATCAACAATTATATGCCAATAAAATGGACAACGTGGAAGAAATGGACAAATTCTTAGAAAAGTACAACTTTCCAAAACTGAACCAGGAAGAAATAGAAAATCTTAACAGACCCATCACAAGCAAAGAAATTGAAACTGTAATGCGAAATCTTCCAGCAAAGAAAAGCCCAGGACCAGACAGCTTCATAGCTGAATTCTACCAAAAATTGAGAGAAGAGCTAACACCTGTCCTACTCAAACTCTTCCAGAAAATTGCAGAGGACAGTAAACTTCCAAACTCATTTTATGAGGCCACCATCATCCTAATAGCAAAACCCGACAAAGATGCCACAAAAAAAGAAAACTACAGGCCAATATCACTGATGAACATAGATGCAAAAATCCTTAACAAAATTCTAGCAAACAGAATCCAACAACACATTAAAAAAATTGTACATCATGACCAAGTGGGCTTTATTCCAGGGATGCAAGGATTCTTCAATATCCACAAATCAATCAATGTAATACACCATATTAACAAATTGAAAAATAAAAACCACATGATTATCTCAATAGATGAAGAGAAAGCCTTTGACAAAATTCAACATCCATTTATGATAAAAAACCATCCAGAAAGCAGGAATAGAAGGAACTTACCTCAACATAATAAAAGCTATATATGACAAACCCACAGCAAACATTATCCTCAATGGTGAAAAATTGAAAGCATTTCCCCTAAAGTCAGGAACAAGACAAGGGTGCCCAATCTCACCACTACTATTCAACATAATTTTGGAAGTTTTGGCCACAGCAGTCAGAGCAAAAAAATAAATAAGAGGAATCCAAATTGGAAAAGAAGAGGTAAAACTCTCACTGTTTGCAGATGACATGATCCTCTACATAGAAAACCCTAAAGACTCCACCAGAAAATTACTAGAGCTAATCAGTGAATATAGTAAAGTTGCAGGGTATAAAATCAACACACAGAAATCTCTAATAATAAGAAAATAGAGAAATTAAGGAAACACTTCCATTCACCATTGCAATGAAAAAAATAAAATACTTAGGAATATATCTACTTAAATAAACAAAAGATCTATATATAGAAAACTATAAAACACTGGTGAAAGAAATCAAAGAGGATACTAATAGATGGAAAAATATACCATGTTCATTGATCGGAAGAATCAATATAGTGAAAATGAGTATAATACCCAAAGCAATCTATAGATTCAATGCAATCCCCATCAAGCTACCAATGGTATTTTCCAAAGAGCTAGAACAAATAATTTCACAATTTGTATGGAAATACAAAAAACCTCAAATAGCCAAAAGCAATCTTGAGAAAAAAGAATGGAACTGGAGGAATCAACCTGCCTGACTTCAGGCTCTACTACAAAGCCACAGTCATCAAGACAGTATGGTACTGGCACAAAGACAGAAATATAGATCAATGAAACAAAATAGAAAGCCCAGAGATAAACCCATGCACCTATGGACACCTTATCTTTGACAAAGAAGGCAAGAATATACAGTGGAGAAAAGACAATCTCTTTAACAAGTGGTGCTGGGAAAACTGGTCAACCACTTGTAAAAGAATGAAACTAGAACATTTTCTAACACCATACACAATAATAAACTCAATATGGATTAAAGATCTAAACCTAAGACCAGAAACTATAAAACTCCTAGAGAAAAACTTTGGCAAAACATTCTCTGACATAAATCACAACAGGATCCTCTATGACCCACCTCACAGAATACTGAAAATAAAAGCAAAAATAAACAAATGGCACCTAATTAAAATTAAAAGCTTCTGCACAACAAAGGAAATTATAAGCAAGGTGAAAAGACAGCCTTCAGAATGGGAGAAAATAATAGCAAATGAAGCAACTGACAAAGAATTAATCTCAAATATATAAAAACAACTCCTGCTGCTCAATTTCAGAAAAATAAACAACCCAATCAAAAAATGGGCCAAAGAACTAAATAGACATTTCTCCAAGGAAGACATACAGATGGCTAACAAACACATGAAAAGATGCTCAACATCACTCATTATCAGAGAAATGCAAATCAAAACCACAATGAGGTACCATTTCACGCCAGTCAGAATGGCTGCTATCCAAAAGTCGACAAGCAGTAAATGCTGGAGAGGGTGTGGAGAAAAGGGAACCCTCTTACCCTGTTGGTGGGAATGCAAACTAGTACAGACACTATGGAGAACAGTGTGGAGATTCTGGAAAATCTGGAAATAGAACTGCCATATGACACAGCAATCCCACTGCTGGACATACACACCGAGGAATACAGAATTGAAAGAGACACGAGTACCCCAATGTTCATTGCAGCACTGTTTATAATAGCCAGGACATGGAAGCAACCTAGATGTCCATCAGCAGATGAATGGATAAGAAAGCAGTGGTACATATACACAATGGAGTATTACTCAGCCATTAAAAAAAATACATTTGAATCAGTTCTAATGAGGTGGATGAAACTGGAGCCTATTATACAGAGTGAAGTATGCCAGAAAGAAAAACACCAATACAGTATACTAATGCATATATATGGAATTTAGAAAGATGGTAATGATAACTCTGTATGCAAGACAGCAAAGGAGACACAGATGTATAGAACAGTCTTTTGGACTCTGTGGGGGAGGGCAAGGGTGGGATGATTTGGAGAATGGCATTGAAACATGTATATTATCATATGTGAAACGAATCACCAGTCCAGGTTCAATGCATGATATAGGATGCTCGGTGCTGGTGCACTGGGATGACCCAGAGGGATAGTATGGGGAGGGAGGTGGGAAGGGAGTTCAGGATGCGGAAAACATGTACACCCGTGGTGGATTCATGTCAATGTATGGCAAAACCAATAAAATATTTTAAGGTAATTAGCTTCTAATTAAAATAAATAAATTTATGTTTAAAAAGTTTAAATAAACAATTTTGTGATAATTGGGGAAAAAAGACAAGTGTGAAATTCCACCTTCTTACACACAGATGAAACCAAATTAATCAATTATTAATATATAGAACTTAAAACAGTTTGGTGGTTCCTAGAGGTGGGAGGTGGGGGTTGGGGAGATGGCTGAAGGTAGTTAAAGGGTAAAGACTTCCAGGTATAGGATAAATAAGCTCTGGGAATGTCATGTACAGTGGCTATAGTTATCAAAGAAGCCCATAGATAACAAAACTGTAGTGCATATTTGAAAGTTATTAAGAGAGTAGATCTTAAAAGTTCTCATCACAAGAGATAAATATTAACTATATGACATCACTAATGTTAACTAAACTTATTGTGGTAATCATTTCACAATGTATACATACATCAAATCATTATGTTGTGCACCTTGGACTAATACAATGTTATATGTTAATTATATCTCAAAAAAGAAAACTGGAAAAAAAATTAAGAAAGAAACAAAAGTCACTATTTTTATAATTCCAAAATGGTGATTGCCTTTCCAAACAAGATCAAAACTGTGAAAAATTAATTTGAAGGTGTAGAAAAAATGATATTAAAAAGCCCAATAAATTCTAAAGTTAAATCGGAAAGAACACCTAATAAGCAAATACGACAGACTTCTCTGTAAAGTCTGTGAACTTTATAATACATAGACTTTGTTATATCTACCTCAAATGCTCAGAGAACCTTTAGGCTTTACTTCCTGATTTCATTGTATTCAAAGCTAGTTACCTAGATAGTTACCTAGTTACCTAGATAGACCTTCATAGGAGTGATGTATTGACATAGTTAATCTCTCTGTATATTTATTATCTTGTTGCATATGTTATTTTGAATTTTAAGTTTCTAGATGACTGGAGTTAAATCTGACTCACTTTTAATACTATCCACAACATCATAAGTTAATAAATGCTCAATAAAAACTTCATGATTATCATCTTAATAATTTGTTACTAGGAATCCCCTGGTAGTCTGCTGGTTAGGACTTGGTGCTTTTACTGCCATGACATGGATTGAATCCCTGTTTGGGGAACTCAAAGATCCTGCAAGGTGTGCAGAATGCCCTTTTTTTTTTCTTAATTAAATAATTTGTTACTAAACCATAAACTGAAAGTTTTCTCTACTTTGACAGGAATTGGCTGCCTGTGAAAACATGCTAGATGCAGTGAAGTTGACATCAAAGGGTAAGATGTTTCATGGTATTTTCAGAGCTAGAAAAAGAAACATGGCATAATGTATGCACAAAGCATTACTTGTACCTAGATATGTGAATGCTGCTGTCCTTTGTGCACAAAGAAACTGTCATTAATAGTATCTAGATGTACGGGGCAAAAACTCATATGAAATAATATTAATAGTTTTGCCAGTGCAGCAGTATATTATATTTTCCCCATTTTTAAATTATGAAATTGATAGTTAAGTCATCTTTACAGCAGCAATGGACTTCAACTTTCAATATATAAAATGAGAAGTGTAGTTGATCAAAGACAGAATAATTTAATGCCCAATATGTTAAAAGCAACATGACAGGATGAAATGGATAAAAACAAAATGACTTAAAACTATTTTCAAGGAATTGCTACATTTGATAGCCAGCGATATTAATAGGCTCAGTTCAATTCAGTTCAGTCGCTGAGTCGTGTCCGACTCTTTGCAACGCCATGAATCGCAGCACACCAGGCCTCCCTGTCCATCACCAACTCCCAGAGTTCACTCAGACTCATGTCCATCGAGTCAGTGATGCCATCCAGCCATCTCATCCTCTGTTGTCCCCTTCTCCTCCTGCCCTCAATCCTTCCCAGCATTAGAGTCTATTCCAATGAGTCAACTCTTCGCATGAGGTGGCCAAAGTATTGGAGATTTAACCTCAGCATCAGTCCTTCCAATGAACACCCAGGACTGATCTCCTTTAGAATGGACTGGTTGGATCTCGTTGCATTCCAAGGGACTCTCAAGAGTCCTCTCCAACACCACAGTTCAAAAGCATCAATTCTTCGGCGCTCAGCTTTCTTCACAGTCCAACTTTCACATCCATACATGACCACAGGAAAAACCATAACCTTGACTAGACGGACCTTTGTTGGCAAAGTAACATCCCTGCTTTTCAATATGCTGTCTAGGTTGGTCATAACTTTTCTTCCAAGGAGTAAACGTCTTTTAAATTTATGGCTGCAGTCACCATCTGCAGTGATTTTGGAGCCCAAAAAAATAAAGTCTGACACTGTTTCCACTGTTTACTCATCTATTTGCCATGAAGTGATTGGACCAGATGGCATGATCTTCGTTTTCTGAATGTTGAGCTTTAAGTCAACTTTTTCACTCTCCTCTTTCACCTTCATCAAGAGGCTTTTTAGTTCCTCTTCACTTTCTGTGATAAGGGTGGTGTCATCTGCATATCTGTGGTTATTTATATTCCCCTGGCAATCTTGATTCCAGCTTGTGCTTCTTCCAGCCCAGCGTTTCTCATGATATACTCTGCATAGAAGTTAAATAAGCAGGGTGACAATATACAGCCTTGACATACTCCTTTTCCTATTTGGAACCAGTCTGGTGTTCCATGTCCAGTTCTAACTGTTGCTTCCTGACCTGCATACAGGTTTCTCAAGAGGCAGGTCAGGTGGTCTGGTATTCCCATCTCTTTCAGAATTTTCCACAGTTTATTGGGATCCACTCAGTCAAAGGCTTTGGCATAGTCAATAAAGCAGAAATAGATGTTTTTCTGGAACTCTCTTGCTTTTTCCATGATCCAGCGGATGTTGGCAATTTGATCTCTGGTTCCTCTGCCTTTTCTAAAACCAGCTTGAACATCTGGAAGTTCACGGTTCACATATTCCTGAAGCTTGGCTTGGATAATTTTGAGCATTACTTTACTAGCATGTGAGATGAGTGCAATTGTGCAGTAGTTTGAGCATTCTTTGGCATTGTCTTTCTTTGGGATTGGAATGAAAACTGACCTTTTCCAGTCCTGTGGCCACTGCTGAGTTTTCCAAATTTGCTGGCATATTGAGTGCAGCACTTTCACAGCATCATCTTTCAGGGTTTGAAATAGCTCAACTGGAATTCCATCACCTCCACTAGCTTTGTTTGTAGTGATACTTTCTAAGGCCCAATTGACTTCACATTCCAGCATGTCTGGCTCTAGGTCAGTGATCACACCATCGTGATTATCTTGGTCGTGAATATCTTTTTTGTTGGCTAGTTTAATTCAATTGCTCAGTTGTGTTCGACTCTTTGTGACCCCATGGACTGCAGAATGCCAGGTTTGCCTATCCATCACCAACTCCTGGAGCTTGCTCAAACTCACATCCATCGAGACAGTGGTCCCATTCAAACATCTTAACCTCTGTCATCCCCTTCCCCTCCTGCCTTCAGTCTTTCCCAGCATCAGGTTCCTCGGATCAGGTGGCCAAAGTATTGGAGTTTCGGCTTCAGCATCAGTCCTCTCAATGAATATTCAGGGCTGATTTCCTTTAGGATTAACTGGTTTGATTTCCTTGCAGTCCAAGGGACTCTCAAGAGTCTTTTCCAACACCACATTTCAGAAGCATCAATTCTTCTGTGCTCATCTTTCTTTATAGTCCAACTCTCACATCCATACATGACAACTGGAAAAACCATAGTTTTGACAAGATGGACCTTTGTTGGCAAAGTAATGTCTCTGCTTTTTAATATGCTATCTAGGTCGGTCATAGCTTTTCTTCCAAGGAGCAAGCTTCTTTTAATTTCATGGCTGCAATCACCATCTGCATTGATTTTTCGGAACCCAAGAAATTTAAGCCTATCACTGTTTCCATTGTTTCCCCATCTATTTGCCATGAAATGGTGGGGCCAGATGCCATGATCTTCATTTTTTGAATGTTGAGTTTTAAGCCAACATTTTCACTCTCCTCTTTCACTTTCATCAAGAGGCTCTTTAGTTCCTCTTTGATTTCTGCCATTAGGGTGGTGTCATCCGCATATCTGAGATTATTGATATTTTTCCCGGTAATCTTGATTCCAGCTTGTGCTTCATCCAGCTTGGCATTTTGCATGGTGTACTTTGCTTATTAGTTAACTAAGCAGGCTGACAATATATAGCCTTGAAGTCCTCCTTTCCCCTTTTAAAACCAGTCTGATGTTCCATGTCCAGTTCTAACTGTTGCTTCTTGACCTGCATACAGATTTCTCAGAAGGCAGGAAAGGTGGTCTGGTATTCCAGTCCCTTGGAGATTTTCTCACAGTTTTTTGTGATCCACACAGTCAAATGCTTTATTGTAGCCAATAAAGAAGTAGATGTTTTTCTGGAATTCTCTTGCTTCTTCTATGATTCAGTGGATGTTGGTGATTTGATCTCTGGTTCCTCTGCCTTTTCTAAATCCAGCTTGAACATCTGAAATTTCACAGTTTACATACTGTTAAAGCCTGGCTTGGAGAATTTTGAGCATTACTTTGCTAGTGTGTGAAATGAGTGAAATTGTGCAGTAGTTGGAACATTCTTTGGCATTGACTTTGTTTGGGATTGGAAGGTAAACTGACCTTTTCCAGTCCTGTGGCCACTGCTGAGTTTTCCAAATTTGCTAGCATATTAAGTGAATCACTTTCACAGCATCA
The DNA here is from genome assembly GCF_019923935.1 of Bubalus bubalis. Classification (NCBI taxonomy): domain Eukaryota; kingdom Metazoa; phylum Chordata; class Mammalia; order Artiodactyla; family Bovidae; genus Bubalus; species Bubalus bubalis. The sequence continues at coordinate 75,419,417 of NC_059181.1, read as the reverse complement.
TCTTTTAGCATTTGAATAGCTCAATTGGAATTCCATCACCTCCACTAGCTTTGTTTGTAGTGATGCTTCCTAAGGCCCACTTGACTTCACATTCCAGGATATCTGGCTCTAGTTGAGTGATCACAGCATCATTATTATCTGGGTCATGGAGATCTTTTTTTGTATAGGTCTTCTGTGTATTCTTGCCACCTCTTCTTAATATCTTCTGTTTCTGTTAGGTCCATACCATTTATGTCATTTATTATGCCCATCTTTGCATGAAATGTTCCCTTGGTATCTCTAATTTTCTTGAAGAGATCTCTAGTCTTTTCCATTCTATTGTTTTCCTCTATTTCTTTGCATTGATCACTGAGGAAGACTTTCTTATCTCTCCTTGCTATTCTTTGGAATTCTGCATCTTTCTTTTTCTCCTTTGCCTTTAGCTTCTCTTCTTTTCACAGCTATTTGTAAGGCTTTCTCAGACAACCATTTTGCTTTTTTTGCATTTCTTTCTCTTGGTCTTGATCCCTGCCTCCTGTACAATGTCACAAACCTCCGTCCATAGTTCTTCAGACTCTATCTATCAGATCTAATCCCTTGAATCTATTTGTCACTTTCAGTGCATAATCGTTAAGGAATTTCATTTAGGTCATACCTGACTGGTCTAGTGGTTTTACCTACTTTCTTCAATTTAAGTTTGAATTTGTAATAAAGAGTTCATGATCTGAGCCCCAGTCAGCTCCTGGTCTTGTTTTTTCTGACTGTATAGAGCTTCTCCATTTTTGGCTGCAAAGAACATAATCAGTCTGATTTCAGTGTTGACCATCTGGTGATGTCCATGTGTTGCATTGTCTCCCATGTTGTTGGAAGATGATGTTTGCTATGACTAGTGTGTTCTCTTGGCAAAACTCTATTAGCCTTTGCTCCACATCATTTCATACTCCAAGGCTAAATTTGCCTGTTACTCCAGGTATCTCTTGACACCCTACTTTTGCATTCCAGTCCCCTATGATAAAAATGACATCTTTTTTGGGTGTTAGTTCTAGAATGTCTTGTAGGTCTTCATAGAATCTACAAGATGATGAATTAGAACATTTTATGCAGGGAATGAGAGAAGAAATGAAATGATTAAAGTGTACAGTCCCTGACTTACATATAGTATGACTTAAGGATTTTTGGACTTTATAAATGGTTGAAAAGCAGTACACATTCAATAGAAACTGTACCTCATATTTTGAAGTTTCTCCTTTACCTGGGCTAGCTATATGGATAAAATGCTTTCTTATGATGCTAGGCAGAAGCAGTGAGCTGCAGCTCCTTGTCAGTGTTGTGATCATGAGGGTAAATAACTGATATATTTACAACCATTCTGTACTCGTACAGCCATTCTGTTTTCACTCAATATTCAATAAATTACACGAGATACTCAATACTAAAGTATTCTAAAATAGGCTTTGTGTTAGATAATTTTGCCCCACTCTAGGTTAGTGTAAGGGCTTCTTCTGTGGCATTAGTGGTAAAGAACCTGCCTGGCAATGCAGGAAATAATAAGATATGGGTTCAATCCCTGGGTCAGGAAGATCCCCTGGAGAAGGATATGGCAACCCACTTCAGTATTGTTGCCTGGAGAATCCCATGGACAGAGGAGCCTAGCAGGCTTCAGTCCATAGGGTCACAAAGAGTCGGACCCAACTGAAACGACTTAGCATGCAGGCTAATCTAACTGCTCTCAGCAGGTTTAAGGTAGTGAAGTGAAAGTCATTCAATCGTGTCTGACTCTTTGTGACCCCATGGACTATAAAATCCATGGTATTCTCCAGGCCAGAATACTGGAGTGGGTAGCTGTTCCCTTCTCCAAGTGATCTTCCCAACCCAGGAATCAAACCCAGGTCTCCCGCATTGCAGGCAGATTCTTTATCAGCTGAGCCACAAGGGAAGCCCAAGAATACTGGAGTGGGTAACCTATCCCTTTTCCAGTGGATCTTCCCGACCCAGGAATCGAAGCCGGGTCTGCTGCATTGCAGGCAGACTCTTTACCAGCTGAGATACCAGGGAAGCCCCAGGTTTAAGGTAGGTTTAGGTTTAGGCTAAACTATGATGCTCAATAGTTTGAGTATATTAAATGCATTTTTGATTTTTGACATTTTCCACTTATGATTGGTTTATCAGGATGTAACCCTATCTTAGGTCAAGTGAAGTCTTGACCTAGATAAAATTACACACTTGGAATTCCAAATGCATTTGAGCATCAGCTTCATCACTCCTGTGAAAGAGGATGTTAGAATATTTATTGAGATGACAGTGAATCTTCAGATCACTTTGGATAATATTGACATCTTAACAATGTTAATTTAAATCTTGTCTATGAACACAGGAAAACTTTTAATTTTTTTAGGTCTTTAATTTCTTTCAGCAATGTTTTATAGTTTTTTTGTATGTATTTCACCTCCTTGGGTAGATTTATTTCTAGGTATTTAGTTATTTTTTAGGGGTGGTTGTAAATGGAATTGCTTTTTAAATTGACTTTTTGGTTTGTTCTTTGCTGGTGTATAGCAATACAACTGATTTTTGTTTGTTGATCTTGTAGCCAGCAACTTTGCTGAATTTGTGTTAATAGCTTTCCTTTGGATTCTTTGGGATGGTCTATAAGTAGGCTTATGTCATCAGAAGATAAGGGCTTCCCAGGTGGTGTTAGTGATAAAGAACTTGCCGGCCAATGCAGGAAACGTGAGATAATCCCTTGGAAAAAGGCGTGGCAAACCACTCTACTATTCTTGCCTGGATAGAGATCGTTTTACCTCTTCCTTTCTAATTGGGATGGCTTTTATTTCTTTTTCTTGTATAATATCTCTAGCTATAACTTCCAGTGCAATGTTGAATAGCAATGTTGAGACTGGGCATCCTGTCAGTTGCCTTTTCTGTAACATTTGAGATGGTCCTATGCTCTTTTTCCCCCTTTGTTCTGTTAACACGATTGATTTCTTTATATTGAACCATCCTTTCATTCCTAGGATGAATCACACTTGGTCATAGTGAATGATCCTATTAATATGCTGTTGGGTTCAATTTGCTATTAATATTTTGTTGAGTACTTTTGCATCTGTATTAATAAGGGATATTGGTCTTTAATTTTCTTGTGATATCTTTCTCTGTATTTGGTATCAGAATAATGTTGACTTCATAAAATGAGTTAGAAAAAGTTCCCTCCTCTTCAATTTTTGGGGAAGAGTTTGAGAAGGATTGGTGTTAATTCTTTAAATGTTTGGTAGAATTCCCCAGTGAAACCATCTGGTGGTCCCTGACTTTTCTTTGTTGGGATATTTATTATTATTATTATTATTGATTTGAATTCTTGTTATAGTGCTGTTTAGATTTTATTTCTTCTTGAATTCATAAGTTTCAAGGAATCTGTTCATTTCTTTTTGGCTATCTAATTTGTTGGTGTACAATTCACAGTACTTATAATCCTTTTTATCTCTGTAAGGTCAGTGGATTTTAATTACCTGCCATATTTTTTTTTTCCTCTTTTTCAGTCTATCTATAAATCTGTTGACCTTTTCAAATAACCAATTTTTGGTTCCATTGACTTTCTTATTGCATTTCTATCTTATATTTAGCTTAATCTCCTTTCTAATCTTTATTGCCTTCTTTCTGCTAGTTCTGGTTCCTAAGGTGTTAGATTAAGTTATTACTTGAAGCCTTTCTTTTCTTTTTTTTTTTTTTTTTTAATGTTGGCATTTCCAACTATAAGTTCCCCTCTGAGCACTTCTTTCACTGAATCTCATAAGTTTTATATGTTGTGTTTTCCTTCTCATTCATTTCTTTTTTCTGATTTTTCTTTTTACTTCTACTTTGAGCCATTAGTTGTTTGAGTGTATTGTTTAATTTCCACATATTTGTGAATTTCCTGGTTTCCTTCTGTTGATTTCTAGTTTCAATCTATTGTGATTGGAAAAGATACTCTGTATGGTTTTGATCTTTCAAAATGTATTAACACTTGATTTTTGGCCTAACATGTGGTCTATCCTAGAGAAAGTTCAATAAAAATGTGTATATGTTTTTGGGTCGGGTGTAATACTTCTGTTAGGGGTCCAGTTGTTCTATAGTTTTGTTCATATAATCTATCAATATTAATGTATTTATCATTGTTCTGGTTGTTCAGTATATTATTGAAATTGATGTCATGAAGTTCCCTACTATTATTTTAGAGCAGTCTCTATCTTCAATTCTGTCAATATTTGCTTCATATATTTCAGAGCTCTGATATTTAGTGCATAAATGTTTATAAATGTTATATCTTCTTGCTGAATTGAACTTTCTATCATTATTTAATATCCTTCTCTCCTGTAACATTTTTCTACTTAAAGTCTATTTTGTGTTATATTAGTACAGCCATTCCAGCTTTTTTTGGGTTACTATTTGCATTAAATGTCTTTTTCCTTCATTTCACTATCAACCTTCTAGTGTTTATTAAAACTGTTTTTCTTTTAAAAATATTTTAATTGGTGGATAATTACTTTACAATATTGTGATGGCTTATGCCATATATCAACATGAATCAGCCATAGGCATATATGTGACCCCTCCCTCTTGAATCTCTCTCCCTCCTCCCTCCCCACCCCATCCCTCCAGGTTATCACAGAGCACCAGCTTTGGGTTACCTGCATAGAGCCTATTATACAGAGTGAAGTAAGTCAGAAAGACAAATGTTGCATATTAAAGCATATATATAGAATCTAGAAATTTATTTTTAATTGGAGGATAATTGCTTTACAATGTTGTGTTGATTTCTGCCATACAAAAACAGCAATCAATACTGTATATTCTTGTTTTTGTTTTTTGTTTTTTGGTTTTTTTTTAATCTAGAGTCTAGAAACCATAAGGGTTTCCCTAGTGGCCCAGTTGGTAAAGAGTCTGCCTGCATTGTGGGAGAGTTGGGTTCGATCCCTGGCTCGGGAACATCCCCTGGAGAAGGAAATGGCAACCCACTCCAGTATTCTTGTCTGGATAATTCCATGGACAGAGAAGCCTGATGGGCTACAGTCCATGGGGTCACAAAGAGCTAGACTTGACCTTTTTAATAGTCTCTTATAGATAGCATATAGGTGGATCGTGCTTTTTTTTTTTTTAAATCCATTCTGCTAATCTCTGTATTTTGATTAGGGCATTTAATCCACTTATATTTAAAGTAATTACTGACAAGGGGGGACTTCTGACATTTTCCCATTTGTTTTCTATATAGTTTTTGGTCCTTCATTTCCACATTTCTACCTTCTTTTTATTTTTGCAGTAAAATGTTTTGATTCTCTTCTCATTTCCTTAGGTGTATATTCTATAGATATTTTCTTTGATGTTATCACAGGGATTATATTTATTAGGTTGGCCAGAAATATTTGTTCAGGCTTTATGGAAAAACCCAAATGACCTTTTGGCCAACTCAATAACATCTAAAAGTTGTAATAGTAAAATTTGTATTTATATTAGCTTAATGTCAATAGTGTGCAAAAGCTCTTCCCTTATATATCTCCATTCCCCCTTTTTAAGTTATTGATGTCATAGATTACATCTTCATACATTGTGTGCCCAAGAACAAACATTAATGACTAATTTTATGCACTTGTCTTTTAAAGCATGTAGAAAATAAAAAGTAGAACTATAAATAAGTTTGAGGTAACACTAATTTTTTATAATTGCCCATATGTTTACCTTTAACTAGGCACCATTATCTTTATTTCTTCATATGGCTTTGAGTTATTACCTATTTTCCTTCCATTTCAACCTGAAGGACTCCTGAAAGACTCCATTTCGTGCAGGGCAGGCCTAGTGATAATGATTTCCTCAGCTTCTTCTTCTTCTTTTTTTTTTTTTTTAGTTTGGTGGAGAACTGGGGATATCTTAATTTCTCCCTCATTTTTGAAGGATTTTTTGGTGGATATAGAATTCTTAGTTAAGTTTCTGCACTCTTCCTCTCCTCCCCTGCTGCCAAGATTTCTGATGAGAAATCAGATGATAATCCTATTGAGGATCCATTGTATGTGACAAGCTATTTATGTCTTGCTGCTTTCAAGATTTTCTCTTTAATTATGTGTTTTGGTATTGATCTTTTGGGGCTTATACTACTTGGAGTTCGTTGAACTTGAATTTATAAAATGATGTATTGCATCCAATTTGGGAAGTTTCCAGTCATTATTCAAATATTCTTTTTTCCTTACTTTCTCTCTTCTCCTTCTGAGAGTCCCATAATACATATGTTGGTGTGCTTGATGGTGTTCCACAGATACCTTAGGCTTTTTACTTTTCTTCATCTTTTTTTTTTTTTCCCTCAGACTTGATAATTTAAATTATCCTATCTTTAAGTTCACTGATTCTTTTTTTCAGCTTGCTTAGAAATTTGGATTTTGAACCCCTGCAGTGCACTTTTATTATACTTTTCAGCTTCAGAATTTTTTGGTGGGGATTATTTTTTATAATTTCTATTTCTTTACTGATATTTATACTTTGTTTATACATCTTTTTCCTTTGTGCATGTCTCCCTTTAGCTCTTTGAGTACATTTAAGACAGTTGTTTAAAAGTGTTTGTTGATGATCGAGTGGGTGGGGGTAGTTGGAAGCCACCACTAGGCTGATGGCTGAATTTCACCAAAATTAACTGCAATTTATCAGTCAAGCTGTCCTCTGGAAGCTGCAAGTACAGGTATTAAAATAAACTCTAGTTCCAAAATATTCACTTTAGGCAGTTTATGCCTGTACAATTGTTGTACACGTGAAGAAAGGAATTCTGGGACTGCCAACTCCACTATCTTCCTTCTCTTTACTCTAAACTTTCTAATATATTTTATGTGAATCAATATTTCAGATTTACTCAGGGACGGCTTTGGGGACAATCCCCTTTTCTACTGTCTGATTGCAGAAGTACAGAATCATCCAAAACTATCAGGTAAAATAAACTTCCATTTTTCAATTTAATCAAGAGTATATTTTCTCTACCCTGAAAACAAAGTACAGTTTGATAGCATACAGTTACTCTTAAGCCAAGGAGATGAGTGTAAGTACATAAACTAAGTCTTGCTTTCTGAAAGAGAAAATGTGTGGTATGTATTCATGTTGGACTTCCCAGGTGGCACTAGTGGTAAAGAACCAGCCTGCCAATGCACAAGACATGAGAAACAGGTTCAATCCCTGGGTCAGGAAGATCCCCTGGAGAAGGATATGGCAACCTACTCCAGTATTCTTGCCTGGAGAATCCCATGGGCAGAGGAGCCTGGTGGCCTACAGTCCATGGGGTCACAAAGAGTCAGACAAAACTGAAGTGACTTAGTATACAGCAGACATGAATTTATGTTTGTATATGCATAGAAAAAAATTAGCAAGAATATACTCCACACTGTTAAAAGATGGGTTTGCTCTTAAATGTATTATAAGGACTTAAACCTTCTTTATTACACATTTCTGTATTGTTTAAAATTTTGTCCAGCAAGCTTTTTATTACTTTAATAGATAAAAATAAACACAAACATATTCCATTTTGGAGGAAAGAACATTGTAAGATTCAATGATTAACTTCTTTATATCCTCTCTTTCCTCTTCCTAGGTAAAGTGACTGTTGGATTTGCCATGTACTACTTTACTTACGACCCCTGGATTGGCAAGTTACTTTACCTAGAGGACTTTTATGTCATACAAGCTTACCGAGGTCAGGTAACACATAGCATTACTTATATTTTAAAAATTAAAATGGTATATTTAAAGGAGCTTTAGTATAAATATGCTGTTTAAGTTAGTTTATGTAAATACTTTCTATTTCATGAGACTGATTACTATCCTAGTTATCCTAGCATATGGTATGGTGAAGACTCAATCACAGATTAGAAAAGATTTATTAGTTCCCATCAAGGCTTGAATAAGCCAAGTTATCATAGCTATATTTTTATCTTTTTTTTTTGTTTTCTTTTTTTAAAGCTATTTTTTTTAATCTCTAAAACATGCTTTTACATTTTGTGTTGATTTGTCTAAAATGAATAAGAAATATATTCCGTGATAAGATGATAGTGACAAGGACTCATTTCCTCTTCACTGATCTTTAAAATAAATCCAAAGTCTTTCCCATTACCTTTGGAACCACATTCCATTTCGGAAAAAGAGATATGGAAAGCATTCCTGAGATGAATTTCAACACAAGCTATTATGAATATGTAACAACCAGATAACAGGCTTTAAACTAAAGCAAACAAATTGTTAAGTGGAATTTTTCAATATTTTTTTTCGTTTTGTATTATCTATTGAAAAGGTCTAGGTATTGGAGCTGAAATGCTGAAGAGGCTAAGTCAGGTATGCATTACAGTTACTATTGTTATTCTATATGTTATCCTTTTCTTCATCAAATGTTATTATTTAACATTGCATAGATACTTTATCTTAACATCGGAACATAATCTCAAAATATACTTAATTTTTTTCCAATTAAACAGGTTTTCAAATTAGGTCTTATTTGACATGTTTAAAAGCTGATATAATCCACAACCACATTATATACCCTTTTGCTACAAAGCAGAAGCAAGCAAAAGGGAGATTAGAAGGCAATTTACCCATAAAATGTGTCTATAGTATGAATATGCTGCTGCTGCTGCGTCGCTTCAGTCGTGTCTGACTCTGTGCGACCCCATAGATGGCAGTCCACCAGGCTCCCCCATCCCTGGGATTCTCCAGGCAAGAACACTGGAATGGGTTTGCATTTCCTTCTCCAATGCATGAAAGTGAAAAGTAAAAGTGAAGTCACCAGTCATGTCCGACTCTTAGCGATCCCATGGACTGCAGCTTACCAGTCTGTCCAGGCAAGAGTACGGGAGTGGGTTGCCATATCTTTGCCACAGTATAAAAAGATTCTTTTGCATTTCGGAAATACATATAAGTTAACTTTTTCTGAAAAAAAGCTGAATTTATTTTGGATTTCTAAAGAAAGGGTTTTAAAACTCAACAGTACGTTTTTTCTTTTTACAGATTTAGAGAACTCCAAGAGATAACTATTGCATTATTATTTGGAAGTATTTTACACACACACACAGTGCCTTGCATATAGTAGATTTTCCATAAAATAAATGTGATAATGAAGATTATACATTCAAATAAAAGTAATGTCTGTTTGTTTTTAAACAGATAGCCATCAGAAGCCAGTGTAACTGCATGCACTTTCTTGTCGTCATTTGGAACCAGGCTTCTATCGACTACTACACTCGTCGAGGGGCTTTAGACCTTTCTTCCGAGGAGGGCTGGCATCTGTTCAGGTTTAACAGAGAAGAACTCATGGACATGGCAGGGGAAGAGTGAAAGGTGACTTATCACTTGTCCCAATATAGGCTTCAACATCTGAATGTCGCCTATATCCAACAGCAGTTTAACTGTCGTATAATACAGCAAGTGAACAAACTCTGGCTTCAGCAGATCTTTGAAACAGATTTTGTAGATACAACTTGCCATTATCCGAATTAACATACTAATGGTTAGTAGCAGAGCTGATAACCCAAAAGAGAAGATAATTCAAAAATAACTTATACTTGGCTTTAGGATATTTATTTTCCTACTTACTGTATCCTATGAAATTTCAAATGCTTATATTTTCATATTGTAACACATCTGAAATTTGGATAAATATTATGATCAACTGGCAACACTTTTCCCTTTGAGGTCTTGGATTTGATGAAATACTGTACATTTGGTCACAAACAGATCTGAGGTAAAAAAAAAAAAAGTATAAAATGCTAAAGCTAAATTATAAAAAGCTTACCTATGAATAACTAGTAAATGAACTGCTTCCCCAACTTGAGCAGATCAAGGACCACTGCCTTGACTTCATCTTGGAACTACATTACATCTCTGTCTTTATCTTGGAACTAAATTCTATTTCTGAGAAACCAACTTTTGTTGTAACTATCTTAGGGAAGGTATTACATAGTACACTGTATCTGTGTATGTTTCTATCCTTTCTAGTAGGATATAAGCCTTTTGATAGAATTATAATTATTTTTTCACCCTATATTACAACCACCATGTGAGTTCCTACTACATACCAGGTATTATGGGTATAAAAGCTATGAAGTGAAAGTGAAAGTCGCTCAGTTGTGTCCACCTCTTTGCGACCTTATGGACTATAGCCCATCAGGCTCCTCTGTGGAATTCTTCAGGCAAGAATACCAGAGTGGGCAAGTTGCCATGAGCTTCTCCAGGGGATCTTCCCAACCCAGGGATCGAACCCAGGTCTCCTGCATTGCAGGCCAATCCTTTACCATTTAAGCTTACCTGGGAAGCCCATTTAAAAAGCTATACAAAGATGATTCAGTTATACCACAAAGAGCCTTGTAAATTAAAAAAAAAAATACTAATCTAGTTTTAGTTTTTATTTATTTATTTATTTTAATTAGAGGCTAATTACTTTACAATATTGTATTGGTTTTGCCATACATCAACGGGTATACACGTGTTCCCAATCCTGAACACCCCTCCCACCTCCCTCTGGGTCATCCCAGTGCACCAGCCTCAAGCATCCTGTATATACTGCATCAAATCTGGACTGGTGATTCGTTTCTTATATGATATTATATATGTTTTAATGCCATTCTGCCAAATCATCCCCCTGTGCCTCTCCCACAGAGTCCAAAAGACTGTTGTATACATCGGTGTCTCTTTTGCTGTCTCGCATACAGGGTTATTGTTACCATCTTTCTAAATTCCATATATATGCATTAGTATACTGTATTGGTGTTTTTCTTTCTGGCTTACTTCACTCTGTATAATCAGCTCCAGTTTCATCCACCTCATTAGAACTGATTCAAATGTATTCTTTTTAATGGCTGAGTAATACTCCATTGTGTATATGTACCACAGCATTCTTATCCATTCATCTGCTGATGGGCATCTAGGTTGCTTCCATGTCCTGGCTATTATAAACAGTGCTGTGATGAACATTGGGGTACATGTGTCTCTTTCAATTCTGGTTTCCTTGGTGTGTATGCCCAGCAGTGGGATTGCTGTGTCATATGGCAGTTCTATTTTCAGTCATTTAAGGAATCTCCACACTGTTCTCCATAGTGTCTGTACTAGTTTGCATTCCCACCAACAGGGTAAGAGGGTTCCCTTTTCTCCACACCCTCTCCAGCATTTATTGCTTGTAGACTTTTGGATAGCAGCCGTTCTGACTGGCGTGAAATGGTACCTCATTGTGGTTTTGATTTGCATTTCTCTGATAATGAGTGATGTTGAGCATCTTTTCATGTGTTTGTTAGTCATCTGTATGTCTTCCTTGGAGAAATGTCTGTTTAGTTCTTTGGCCCATTTTTTTGACTGGATTGTTTATTTTTCTGGAATTGAGCTGCCAGAGTTGCTTGTATATTTTTGAGATTAGTTGTTTGTCAGTTGCTTCATTTGCTATTATTTTCTCCCATTCTGAAGGCTGTCTTTTCACCTTGCTTACAGTTTCTTTTGTTGTGCAGAAGTTTTTAATTTTAATTAGGTGCCATTTGTTTATTTTTGCTTTTATTTCCAATATTCTGGGAGGTGGGTCATAGAGGATCCTGCTGTGATTTATGTTAGAGAGTATTTTGCCTATGTTCTCCTCTAAGAGTTTTATAGTTTCTGGTCTTATGTTTAGATCTTTAATCCATTTTGAGTTAATTTTTGTGTATGGTGTTAGAAAGTGTTCTAGTTTCATTCTTTTACAAGTGGTTGACCAGTTTTCCCAGCACTACTTGTTAAAGAGATTGTCTTTTCTCCACTGCATATTCTTGCCTTCTTTGTCAAAGATAAGGTGTCCATAGGTGCATGGGTTTATCTCTGGGCTTTCTATTTTGTTCCATTGATCTATATTTCTGTCTTTGTGCCAGTACCATGCTGTCTTGATGACTGTGGCTTTGTAGTAGAGCCTGAAGTCAGGCAAGTTGATTCCTCCAGTTCCATTCTTCTTTCTCAAGATTGCTTTGGCTATTTGAGGTTTTTTGTATTTCCATACAAATTGTGAAATTATTTGTTCTAGCTCTGTGAAAAATACCATTGGTAGCTTGATAGGGATTGCATTGAATCTATAGATTGCTTTGAGTATTATACTCATTTTCACTATATTGATTCTTCCGATCCATGAAAATGGTATATTTTTCCATCTATTAGTGTCCTCTTTGATTTCTTTCACCAGTGTTTTATAGTTTTCTATATATAGGACTTTAGTTTCTTTAGGTAGATATATTCCTGAGTATTTTATTCTTTTTGTTGCAATGGTGAATGTGACTGTTTCCTTAATTTCTCTTTCTATTTTCTCATTATTAGTGTCTAGGAATGCAAGGGATTTCTGTGTGTTGATTTTTTATCCTGCAACTTTACTATATTCATTGATTAGCTCTAGTAATTTTCTGGTGGAGTCTTTAGGGTTTTCTATGTAGAGGATCATGTCATCTGCAAACAGTGAGAGTTTTCCTTTTTATTTTCCAATTTGGATTCCTTTTCTTTTTCTGCTCTGATTGCTGTGGCCAAAACTTCCAAAACTATGTTGAATAGTAGTGGTGAGAGTGGGCACCCTTGTCTTGTTCCTGACTTTAGGGGAAATGCTTTCAATTTTTCACAATTGAGGATAATGTTTGCTGTGGGTTTATCATGTATAGCTTTTATTATGTTGAGGTATGTTTCTTCTGCTTTCTGGAGAGTTTTTATCATAAATGGGTGTTGAGTTTTGTCAAAGGCTTTCTCTGCATCTATGGAAATAATCCTATGGCTTTTATTTTTCAATTTGTTAATGTGGTGTGTTACAATGAGTGATTTGTGGATATTGAAGAATCCTTGCATCCCTAGGATAAAGCCCACTTGGTCATGTTATATGATCTTTTTAACATGTTGTTGGATTCTGATTGCTAGAATTTTGTTAAGGATTTTTGCATCTATGTTCATCAGTGATATAGGCCTGTAGTTTTCTTTTTTTGTGGCATCTTTGTCAGGTTTTGGTATTAGGATAATGGTTACCTCATAGAATGAGTTTGGAAGTTTATCTTCCTCTGCAATTTTCTGGAAGAGTTTGAATAGGATAGGTGTTAGCTCTTCTATAAATTAGTTTTATTTTTATAATAAATTATGTGGGCTATCACAGCAATAAATACCAAATGTAAGTTAATGTATAGGAGAGTATCTAAATCCTACCCTGGGGAACTGAGAAAGGATGAGTTTGAAGAATAAGTAGGAAGTTGGAATGAAGCGTGACGAGACAAAAACAACACTGAGACACTAGCACAGGCAGAGAAAGAGGTAATAAAAGAGCAAAGCATGTTTATGAAGCAAGTGGTATTATAGATAACATACTGGGCGGGCCAAGAAGTTTGTTCAAGTTTTTCTGTACAGTGTTATGGAAAAACCCAAATTAACTTTTTGGCCAACCCAATATTATATACTTGATAGTAGGGTGGGTGGGGAGACGGAAAGAAGGATTAAAGTTTAACTGGGATCATATATGAAGGCCTTGTATGTCATGCTAATGGGTCTTGATTTGATTCTGTAGACAATGTTGAGTCACTGAAGATCTCAGGAAGACAACTATGTCATAATAATCTGATAGATGGGTTAGAAGAATAGGGTAGCAGACACTATATATTAACTTAAACTGAACACCATTCCAAATCCCTTACCACTTGCCTTTCTCTTCATAGACAAAAATGTAATTTGCCAACCTTAAATTTGACTTACAAGACAAATTCTGGTTAAGATATAGACAGAAGTCTTTTGAGAGGGATTCTAATAAATAATTTAATTCTCTGATTAGAGGGAGTCAGAAGTATCTGGTACAGTTTTTTGTAACCCCTTTTCCTACTTTGAATGTGTGTGTTCCCGAGAGGTATAGGAGCCATTTTGTGATCATGAGGTGAAAAATCAACATGCTAAAGAGTAGAGTAGAAAGAGAAATATATCTAGATCCTTGATGACACCAATGAGTCACTATACCAACTCTGTACTGACCAATTCCAGACTTTAAACAGACTCATTTATTTAAGCAGCTACAGTTAACTGGTTTACTGTTACTTATAAGCAGAATGCAATGTTAAGTGACAGAAAGCAAGACTGATGGCAAGCAGATTGACCAGAAGCATATATAATAATCCAGGAAGTGATGATGAAGACCTGAATGAGAGTAAGGATTAGAGAAAGTACAATTGATTTGAGAAACACAGAAGTGAGAGACATGTAGAGACAATTTAGTTTTAGGTCTTTTGATATTGGGGCTTCCCAGGTGGCTCAGTGGTAAAGAATTCACCTGACAATGTAGAAGATGCAGGTAGACCTGGGTTCGATCCACTGGAGGAGCAAATGGCAACTCACTCCAGTATTCATGCCTGAAGAATCCCATGGACAGAAGAGCCTGGCCTCCTGAGAAACCTGTATGCAGGTCAAGAAGCAACAGTTAGAACCAGACATGGAACAACAGACTGGTTCCAAATTGGGAAAAGAGTATGTCAAGGCTGTATATTGTCACCATGCTTATTTAACTTATATGCAGAGTACATCATGTGAAATGCCAGGCTAGATGAAGCATAAGCTAGAATCAAGATTACAGGGAGAAATATCAATAACCTCAGATATGCAGATGACACCACCTTAGTGGCAAAAAGCCAAGAGGAACTAAACAGTGTATTGATGAAGGTGAAAGAGGAGAGTAAAAGAGCTGGCTTAAAACCCAACACTGAGAAAACTAAGAGCATGACATCTGGTCCCATCAGTTCATGGCAAATAGATGGGGAAACAATGGAAACAGTGACAGACTTTGTTTTCTTGGGCTCCAAAATCACTGCAGCCAATAAATTAACATAGCTCCTTGGAAGAAAAGCTATGACAAACCTATGCTGTGCTGTGATTAGTTGCTCAGTCATGTCCAACTGTTTGTAACCTCAGGGACTGTAGCCTTCCAGCCTCCTCTGTCCATGTGGATTCTCCAGGCAAGAATACTCAGTGGGTTGCCATGCCCTCCTCCATGAGATCTTCCCAACCTAGAGATCAAACCCAGGTTTCTTGCATTGCAGATGGATCTTGTCTATTAAAAAGCAGAGATATCACTGTGCTGATAAAGGTCCATCTAGTCAAAGCTATGGTTTTTCCAGTAGTCATGTATGGATGTGAGAGTTGGACTATAAAGAAGACTGAGTGCCAAAGAATTGATGCTTTTGAACTGTGGTGTTGGAGAAGACTCTTGAGAGTCCCTTGGACTGCAAGAAGATCCAACCAGTCAATCCTAAAGGAAATCGATCCTGAATGTTCATCGGAGGGACTAATTCTGAAGCTCCAATACTTTGGCCACCTGATGCGAAGAGCCAACTCATTAGAAGAGATGCTGATGCTGGAAAAGATTGAAGGCAGGAGGAGAAAGGCATGACAGAGTTTAAGATGGCTGGATGGCATCACTGACTCAATGAACACGAGTTTGAGCAGGCTCTGGGAGATGGTGAAGGACAAGGAGGCCTGGAGTGTTGCAGTCCATGGGGTCACAAAGAGTCAGACACGACTAAGTGATTGAACAAGTATTGATATTGAGAACCTCTATGGGATATACAGGGCTTTCCAGGTGGTGCTAGTGGTAAAAGAACCTGCCTGCCAATGAAGGAGACGTAAGAGATGTGGGTTCGATCCCTGGCTTGGGAAGAACCCCTGGAGGAGGGCCTGGCAACTCACTCCAGTATTCTTGACAGGAGAATCCCAGGATTTCTGGAGAATCCCTGTGGGCTACAGTCCATAGGGTCACAAAGAGTCGGACATGACTGAAGCAACTTAGCACACATGCACATATTGGATATAAGATAGACATGACTAATAATTAGAAAAATAGATACACACTTCTGGAGAAATATGGAAGATGGAAATATTAATAATAAGGACGTATAAATGATGCTTGGAGTCAGTGAAGTATGTTGAATGGAAATGAGAGAGCATTGAATGAGAAAAGACAAGAAATGCAAACTGAGGAGCCTTAACATGTAAGGGATTCAAAGCAAGAGAAGAATGAGTAACAAGAGGAGCAGGAATAACACTAAAAGGAGTACTGAATTTTAGGAGGGAGTAGTTACGAGTCAATCATTACATAAAATTCAAGTAGGTACAGAGGATGAGATTATTAGATAGCATCACTAACTCAATGAACATGAATTTGAGCAAATTCTGGGAGATAGTGACGGATAGGGAGACCTGTCTATGGGGTCACAAAGAATCAGACATAATTTACTGAAAAACAACATAGAGGCAAAGGTGTAGCAAGTTATAGAGGAATTGAAATTGAGAACTTAAGAAAATGACATTAATTACTGTTTTATGAAGTCTGAAAATCATAGGAAAGAGAAAGAAAAGATAGCTCAAGAGGAAGAGGGAGTTAGGGAAAGGTTTTTGCTACTGTTGTTTTTGGATAAAGAGGATTTGAAGCTGTTAGAGACTGAGGAAAAGAAATCAGTTGAAAGAGAAACAAAAGACTGAAAATTAAACAGGATGGAATATGGTACTAGAAAAGACGGAAAGGAGATCTGGAACACAAATAGAAGCATCAACTTTAGAAAAGGGGGATGCATGGCTGAAAAGAGGTAAGTCTTGAAAACAGATGGGAAGAAGTTGGGAAAGACTATGTCTAATAACTTATTTTTTTCCTCTCTGTAATAGGAGACATAGTCTTCTTTGGCAGGTATAGGAGGCTTCAGAATAAGAAAAAAGCAAAAGAGTTCCAGAAAAACATCTATTTCTGCTTTATTGACTATGCCAACGCCTTTAACTGTCAATAAACTGTGGAAAATTCTGAAAGAGATGGGAATACCAGACCACCTGACCTGCCTCCTGAGAAACCTATATGCAGGTCAGGAAGCAACAGTTAGAACTGGACATGGAACAACAGACTGGTTCCAAATAGGAAGAGGAGTACATCAGGGCTGTATATTGTCAACCTGCTTATTTAACTTATATGCAGAGTACATCATGAGAAACGCTGGACTGGAAGAAGCACAAGCTCGGATCAAGACTGCCAGGAGAAATATCAATAACCTCAGATATGCAGATGACACCACCCTTATGGCAGAAAGTGAAGAGGAACTAAAAAGCCTCTTGATGAAAGTGAAGGAGGAGAGTGAAAAAGTTGGCTTAAAGCTCAACATTCAGAAAACTAAGATCATGGCATCTGGTCCCATTACTTCATGGCACATAGAAGGGGAAACAGTGGAAACAGTGTCAGACTTTATTTTTTTGGGCTCCAAAATCACTGAAGATGGTGATTGCAGCCATGAAATTAAAAGACGCTTACTCCTTGGAAGGAAAGTTATGACCAACCTAGACAGCATATTAAAAAGCAGAGACATTACTTTGTCAACAAAGGTTCGTCTAGTCAAGGCTATGGTTTTTCCAGTAGTCATGTATGGATGTGAGAGTTGGACTGTGAAGAAAGTTGAGTGCCGAAGAACTGATGCTTTTTAATTGTGGTGTTCGAGAAGACTCTTGAGAGTCCCTTGGACTGCAAGGAGATCCAACCAGTCCATCCTAAAGGAGATCAGTCCTGGGTGTTCACTGGAAGGACTGATGGTAAAGCTGAAACTCCAATACTTTGGCTACCTCATGCGAAGAGTCGACTCATTGGAAAACACCCTGATGCTGGGAGGGATTGGGGGTAGGAGGGGAAGGGGACAACAGAGGATGAGATGGCTGGATGGCATCACCGACTCGATGCACTTGAGTTTGGGTGAACTCCGGGAGTTGGTGATGGACAGGGAGGCCTGACATGCTGTGATTCATGGGGTTGCAAAGAGTCGGACACGACTGAGTGACTGAACTGAACTGAAAACCTCTCCTGGAGACCAGAATAGGAAACTACATAGGAATCAGTAGAAGGAAAGCTAAGCAGCACTGAGGCGTCCCATGTAGCACATGGTCCTCTCAAACAGACTTATTTTTGGACATCTAAGAGGAATTAGCATTAATTAAACAAAGAGACAAAGCCAAGCACATGTCATAAAATATGTATATTTTATTATATCTCTGGTAAATGCAAAACAAACAGGGGGGAGGGAACACAACCTTCCACACACCATTCTAATTTAGCTGATATTAATTCAGAAAAGCTACAGCAAATATATATGTGTATATGTATATATATTTTATATATACACACTTTTTTTTTTTTAATAAACACCCTTAAAGTCATGAAATGCATCCTAATACTTCTACCTCTGCCTCCTCAGTGATCATTTAATGTTGTTTGGATTGTATCCAGTTTGCGTTTTAGTCACTAATGTGATTTTTCAAACTGTACATTAGAAGATGTAAGGGGAAAACTTGGTTTAATTTATATCCTATGCATCAGTTACACGTTACATGATTTTTTTCACCATTATTTGAAACTTCACACGTCTTGTAGTTCTCTATGCAGACTATTTCAGCTTCTAGTGCTGTACATATCTATATCTTCTGGATGGGACTGCCCGTGATCCATGAACTTGAGGTCAGGCATAAACTGTGTAGCACCTGATAAAGTATTAAAATGAAAAAGAAAATTAGTCATTAATTTAACAAAATTCTTGTTGATATGGGGGGCACATCAATGAGCAAAACAGATAAAAATCTCCACAAACATGGACCTAACATTCAAGTTGGGCAAAGGAGAAAATAAGTTAAGTAAACGGCATGTCAGATGGTGGTATGCAGAAAAATAAAACAGGGTGGAGAGGCATATGGAGAGATTGGGTAATCTGCAATTTTAAACAGGGTGGCCAGGGAAAGAAAGCCTTATATATTTGAGCAAAGAACTGAAGAAGGTGCAGGTATGAGCCCTGTAGCTATTTGAGGGAAATGACTTACTGGAGGAGCAGGTGGCAAGTGTAACAGACTTTAGGCATGTCTGAGGAGCCATAAAATAGCAAATATGGCTGTAACAGAGTTAGCAAGATGTGCTGATGGTGGATGCAATGAGTGTGATAGAAGTCATAATCAGAAAACAGTGGAATGCTAGGCCACACAGGTCATAGGAAAGTTTTTCTCTTTTATTCTAAGAGATGAGAAGTCACTGGACAGTTTTGAGCAGAAGTGTAACATAATATTATGTTTTTAAAAAGATTACTCTTGGCTATGGGTAGAAGAGAGTGTAGGGAAATAAGCATAGAAGTATGGAGACGAGTTAGGAAGCTATTATAGCAGAGAAGACTGCAGTACACCAGGATGGAAATGCTAATGGCTTTTATTAGGGCAGTGGAGGTGGTGATAACTTAAGGACAGGATTTCCAAAATGGATTCAGTATGTTGTGTGAGTGATACTCTTTAATTTGAGAAACTAAAAGAATGGAGATGACATTTACTGAGATGGGGGAAATGTAGAAACATGTTTTGTTGTTGTTGTCATTCAGTTGCTCAGTCGTGTCCAACTCTTTGCAACTTTATGGACTGTAGCCCACCAGGTCCCTCTGTCCATGGAATTTTTCAGGCAAGAATACTGGAGTACGTTACCATTTCCTTCTTCATGGCATCTCCCCCAAATCAGGAAATGAACTTGCATCTTTTGCATTGGCAGGCAGATTCTTGACCACTGAGCAACCAGGGAAGCCCCAGAAGCATGTTTGGGAGAAGGTAAATTAATTGTTGAGTTTTGGGTGTGCTATATTTGAATTGCTATCTAGACATCACTTCATGGCAAATAGATGGGGAAACAATGGAAACAGTGACAGACTTTGTTTTCTTGGGCTCTAAAATCACTGCAGCTATGAAATTAAAAGACGGTTGTTCCTTGGAAGAAAAGTGATGACAAACCCAGAAAGCATATTAAAAGCAAAGACTTTACCAACAAAGGTCCATTTAGTCAAAGCTATGGTTTTTCCAGTGGTCATGTATGGATGTGAGTTCAGTTCAGTTCAGTTTAGTCGCTCAGTCGTGTCCGACTCTTTGCGACCCCATGAAACGCAGCATACCAGACCTCCCTGTCCATCACCAACTCCCGGAGTCCACCCAAACTCACGTCCATCTAGTCAGTGATGCCATCCAACCATCTCATCCTCTGTAGCCCCCTTCTCCTGCCCTCAATCTTTCCCAGCATAAGGGTCTTTTCAAATAAGTCAGGTCTTCGCATCAAGTGGCCAAAGTATGGGAGTTTCAGATTCAAAATCAGTCGTCCCAATGTACACCCAGGACTGATCTCCTTTAGGATGGACTGGCAGGATTTCCTTGAAGTCCAAGGGACTCTTAAGAGTCTTCTCCAACAACACAGTTCAAAAACATCAGTTCTTTGGTGCTCAGCTTTCTTCACAGTCCAACTCTCACATCCATACATGACCACTGGAAAAACCATAGCCTTGACTAGATGGACCTTTGTTGGCAAAGTAATGTCTCTGCTTTTTAATATGCTGTCTAGGTTGGTCATAACTTTCCTTCCAAGGAGTAAGCGTCTTTTAATTTCATGGCTGCAATCACCATCTGCAGTGATTTTGGAGCCCCCCCAAAAAAGTCTGACACTGTTTCCACTGTTTCCCCATCTATTTCCCATGAAGTAATGGGACCAGATGCCATGATCTTAGTTTTCTGAATGTTGAGCTTTAAGCCAACTTTTTCACTCTCCTCTTTCACTTTCATCAAGAGGCTCTTTAGTTCCTCTTCACTTTCTGCCATAACGTTGGTGTCATCTGCATATCTGAGGTTATTGATATTTCTCCCTGCAGTCTTGATTCCAGCTTGTGCTTCCTCCAGCACAGCGTTTCTCATGCTGTACTCTGCATATAAGTTAAATAAGCAGGGTGACAATATACAGCCTTGACGTACTCCTTTTCCTATTTGGAACCAGTTTGTCGTTCCATGTCCAGTTCTAACTGTTGCTTCCTGACCTGCATATAGGTTTTTCAGGAGGCAGGTCAGGTGGTCTGGTATTCACATCTCTTTCAGAATTTTCCACAGTTTATTGTGATCCACACGGTGAAAGGCTTTGGCATAGTCAATAAAGCAGAAATAGAACTCTCTTGCTTTTTTGATGATCCAGCAGATGTTGGCAATTTGATATCTGGTTCCTCTGCCTTTTCTAAAACCAGCTTGAACATCAGGAATTTCACAGTTCACGTATTGCTGAAGCCTGGCTTGGAGAATTTTAAGTATTACTTTACTAGTGTGTGAGATGAGTGCAATTGTGTGGTAGTTTGAGCATTCTTTGGCATTGCCTTTCTTTGGGATTGGAATGAAAACTGACCTTTTCCAGTCCTGTGGCCACTGGTGAGTTTTCCAAATTTGCTGGCATATTGAGTGCAGCACTTTCACAGCATCATCTTTCAGGATTTGAAATAGCTCAACTGGAATTCCTTCACGTCCACTAGCTTTGTTCGTAGTGATGCTTTCTAAGGCCCACTTGACTTCACATTCCAGGATGTCTGGCTCTAGGTGAGTGATCACACCATCATGATTATATTGATCGTGAAGATCTTTTTTGTACAGTTCTTTTGTGTATTCTTGCCACCTCTTCTTAATATCTTCTGCTTCTGTTAAGTCCCTACCATTTCTGCCCTTTATTGAGCCCATCTTTGTATAAAATGTTCCCTTGGTATGAGAGTTGGACTATAAAGAACCCTGAGGGCCAAAGAATTGATGCTTTTGAACTGTGGTGTTGAAGAAGACTCTTGAGAGTTCCTTTTACTGCAAGGAGATCAAACCAGTCCATCCTAAAGGAAATAAGTCCTGAACATGCATTGGAAGGACTGATGCTGAAGCTGAATCTCCAATACTTTGGCCAACTGATGTGAAGAACTGACTTACTGGAAAGGACTCTGTTTGTTTTTTATTTTATTTTTTAAAATTAAATTTATTTATTTTAATTGGAGGTTAATTACTTTACAATATTGTATTGGTTTTGCCATACATCAACATGAATCCACCACGGGTGTACACGTGCTCCCCATCCTGAACCCCCCTCCCACCTCCCTCCCTGTACCATCCCTCTGGGTCATCCAGTGCACCAGCCCCAAGCAACCTGTATCCTCCATTGAACCTGGACTGGCGATTCGTTCCTTATATGATATTATACAAGTTTCAATGTCATTCTCCCAGATCATCCCTCCCTCTCCGTCTCCCACAGAGTCCAAAAGACTGTTCTATACATCTGTGTCTCTTTTGCTGTCTCGCATACAGGGTTATCGTTACCATCTTTCTAAATTCCATATTTATGCGTTAGTATACTGTATTGGTGTTTTTCTTTCTGGCTTACTTCACTCTGTATAATAGGCTCCAGTTTCATCCACCTCATTAGAACTGATTCAAATGTATTCTTTTCAATGGCTGAGTAATTTTTGGGCTCCAAAACCACTGCAGATGGTGACTGCAGCCATGAAATTAAAAGACACTTACTCCTTGGAAGGAAAGTTATGACCAACCTAGACAGCATATTGAAAAGCAGAGACATTACTTTGCCAACAAAGGTTCGTCTAGTCAAGGCTATGGTTTTTCCTGTGGTCATGTATGGATGTGAGAGTTGGACTGTGAAGAAGGCTGAGCGCCAAAGAATTGATGCTTTTGAACTGTGGTGTTGGAGAAGACTCTTGAGAGTCCCTTGGACTACAAGGAGATCCAACCAGTCCATTCTGAAGGAGATCAGCCCTGGGATTTCTTGGGAAGGAATGATGCTAAAGCTGAAACTCCAGTACTTTGGCCACCTCATGCGAAGAGTTGACTCATTGGAAAAGACTCTGATGCTGAGAGGGATTGAGGGCAGGAGGAGAAGGGGATGACAGAGGATGAGATGGCTGGATGGCATCACTGACTCGATGGACGTGAGTCTGGGTGAACTCCGGGAGTTGGTGATGGACAGGGAGGCCTGGCGTGCTGTGATTCATGGGGTCGCAAAGCGTCAGACATGACTGAGCGACTGAACTGAACTGAATACTCCATTGTGTATATGTACCACAGCTTTCTTATCCATTCATCTGCTGATGGACATCTAGGTTGCTTCCATATCCTGGCTATTATAAACAGTGCTGTGATGAACATTGGGGTACACGTGTCTCTTTCATTCTGGTTTCTTTGGTGTATATGCCCAGCAGTGGAAAAGACTCTGATGCTGGGAAACATTGAAGGTGGGAGGAGAAGGGGACGACAGAGGATGATATGGTTGGATGGCATCACCGATGTGATGGACACGAGTTTGAGTAGGCTCCAGGAGTTGGTGATGGACAGGGAGGTCTGTCGTGCTACAGTTCATGGGGTTGCAAAGAGTCGGACACAACTGAGTGACTGAACTGAACTTACTGAACATCTGAATACATATACTGAGTAAGCAGAAATGTGACTCTAACGTTCAGGAGTCTCCTGGGCTGGTTTATAAATTTTATGTTCCTAAGGTATAAATAGCATCTAAAACTATGGGACCATATGAGGTCATCCGTAACATCATAAAAGAAGTCCAAAGAATGAGACCTTTGGATACTCCAAGTTTTTGAGGTTAAGAATATTAGGAGAATATAGCAGAGAAGACTGAAGAAACAGCCAGTCAGTGAAGTAAGAGAACCAAGAGTAAGTGATATCCCACAGGCCAAGTAAAGAGACTGTTTCAAGGACGAAGGAATAATCATTTCTGTTAGAAATTACTGATGGATTACATAAGATAGAGATTGGGAATGGAACCTGGATTTGGCAGTGTGGATCAATGTGATCTTGATAAGCTGACTGTGTACCAGGCAAGATGCCACATTATTTTCATGCATTATCTCAGAATAACACTGTGAGATAGATGACATTTTTATATTATTCATGTTTTACAGATAAGGACATTTTAATGTAGATAGGTTAAGAAACTTGACCAGTGTCATCAAGGTGATAAGCATTGGAACCAGGACTGAATCCAGTTTTGTCTGACTCCCAATACAACAACCCTGGATCTTCTGAAAAATGGGGGTTAGAGTATGCAGAAGTGTCACAAAATGTCACAAACCCTGGGGTTAGAGTAGTCACAAAATGTCACAAAATTGTTTTTAGTATTCAACATAATAATATATACAAAGTGGTACATATAATACCCTGTGTATGTTAAGTAGGTAAGAATAGTTTTTATATTTATTTTGTGACATACACTAAAAATATTTTTCACAATTTTTAAAATTTTAAATATTTTTCAAATTCTGATTCATTTTGAAATGATTTTTTTTTTTTTTTACATTTGAGACACATCTTTTTGCCAGAGAGAAATTTAGTTTCTAGTTAAAAGTGAGAAATAGATTTACATACAATTATTTATTTTACATCTACCTTTTCAGAAATAGTTTCTGTTTTATAAACTGGGATAGCTCTATATGTAACTTCACCACTAAGTATATTTTAAAAACAGCCAGATCTTAAATAATCACTACGCATGAGAAGAATACAGTTCTCCATAGACTTTTAACCTGGAATCCCTTTGGAGGAGGGGAGTCTGTGGAAAGAATTCATATGATCTATGAACTTGGATAGGGGAAATTTGTCTTTGTTTTCATTAACCTCTGACTGAAAATGAATGTCTTCTTCAATAATGAATGCAGGCAACAAACCACAATACTATCCTCTAAGAATACCTTAGACTCTGTCACTAATAGAAACCATAGATATTTTCATATCACACTGCAGTTGCAGATATCTTGAAATATTTATACTTACTACCACTTCAAAATTATACCCTTTTTCAGTATGTTGTTAATTATTGTTGATTAATACAACTAGGGAAGCTCATACATTACTGTGTATTTTGTTTATGTATTTAAAAACATTCTGAGATGAGGTCTGTAGTACAAGTAGGTTAAGAAACAGTGTTCTGACTGCTCCTTTTCCAAATGTATCTTCCTGGTGGAAGCTTTTGGTCAGTACAAGTGAGAAATATACTAAGAAATAGTTTTATCAAATAGACATACTATAGTTCAGTTCAGTTGCTCAGTCATGTCCAACTCTTTGCAACCCCATGAACCGCAGCACGCCAGGCCTCCCTGTCCATCACCAACTCCCAGAGTCCACCCAAACCCATGTCCATCGAGTCAGTGATGCCATCTAACCATCTCATCCTCTGTCGTCCTCTTCTCCTCCTACCCTCAATCTTTCCCAGAATCAGGGTCTTTTCAGATGAGTCAGCTCTTCTCATCAGGTGGCCAAAGTATGGGAGTTTCAGCTTCAACATCAGTCCTTCCAATGAATACCCAGGAGTTATCTCCTTCAGGATGGACTGGTTGGATCTCCCTGCAGTCCAAGGGACTCTCAAGAGTCTTCTCCAACACCACAGTTCAAAAGCATCAATTCTTTGGCGCTCAGCCTTCTTTATAGTCCAACTCTTACCATAGACATACTATAGTAAGCATTGAGAAATACTTATTTTATATAAGTCTGAATGTGTCTGATTTGCTTAAAAATGTCCATTGACTGACTAAGTTTTCTAACACTCTACTAACTTTCTTAATTTATATTCTTGTTCAAAATCTGGTCAAATAGTCAGCTCACCTAAATTTGAAAGGCTCTGTTACCTTTAGATCCCCATCTCTCAAAATTTGTTGAGAGGCTTCAGATTTTTTGTTTATTCATAGCTTATGTTGGTCATTATTAACTAGAGGAATGTACATACAGAATTCCCTGTGGAGCTTTTCCTATAATCCACCTGCTTGGAGGCCTCACCTCTGGAAATTCTAATTTATAATTCTTATGTAGAGTGAATTTTAGAAAAAAAAAAAAAAGAAAGAAATTCAAGAAATTGTGATGTGGATCCCTCTGGCTTAGAACCACTTAGCCTAGGTCATTTGATTTCTGCCTTTTTAAAAAGGGTTTGTCTCATGCTTTTCTGAGTAATTAAAGATTATACCTTTCCTCAAATATTTCTTAATCCCTTTTGATAAAAGGCTCTCTGTCCTCCCAAAGAATTAGCCATCATAAAACTCTTCTTGAATCTCATTCTCCTAATCATCAAAATGATTTTCTTTGTATTTTATCATAAATCTCAAATGAAAAGCTATTTATGCTTAGCTTTTTATAGTCGACTTAAAAAAAAAAAACTGCTGTTATAGCAAACAGGTAAAGAATGAAGATGTTTATTAAAAAGCAATGAATTATTGTCTCAAATAGCCATTAGGTATTATCTGTTCATTGATAATTTAGTTCACTCCTTATCTCATTTATATTTTAAGCAAGTTAGGTATCAAAAATAGGACAGATCACTAATAAATTGCTGAGTGAAGTTATGAATATTAGAGATTCTATTTTTGTTTCTTCTGTATAAAATCGGGATGATACTCAGTATTCAGCTGTCTCAGTAACTGAAACACTTAAACATATTAATCATTGCAAAGTGCATTCTCACACTGATCTATTCTTTCCATTCTTTTTTCTCTCTGGCTTCAGTTTGTCTTTTTTATCCTATATTTGAGTTCATTATTTCTGTCCTCTTTTTGTATACAATCTGCTATTAAACCCATCCAATGAGTTCATAATTTCAGATACTGTATTTTTCACATCTAGAATATCCACTTGATTTTTTCACAGATTCCAACTGGCTGTGAAATTTTCCATCCTTTCATCTATTTTGTTCATCATATTTTCCATTTGATATATTAGTCATAGTTATTTTAAAGTGCTTTTCTTCTAACTTCAATATTTAGATCACCTGTGGATCTGCTGTAATGTTTTTTTCTCTTTTCTTAGTCACATCTTCCTGTCTCTTTGCATGACTAATATTTTATTTGTAGGACTTCCCTGTAGCTCAAATGGTAAAGAATCTGCCTGCAATTCAGGAGACCAGGGTTCTATCCCTGGATGTGGAAAATCCTCTGGAGAAGGGAACAGCAATCCACTCCAGTATTCTTGCCTGGAGAATCCCATGGACAGAAAAGCCTGGCGGGGTACAGTCCATGGGGTTGCAAAGAGTTGGACACGACTGAGTGACTAACACACATTTTATTTGTATGGTGGACACTGTGTAAAAAAGAATTGTAGAAGCTCCAGATGATATCATCTGCCAGAGTGGGGACTTTTTTCCTTTCTTGGGGAGGGGTAAAGTATTGATACTTATCATCTCCAATCAGGCACTGAGCTGTGTTGCAGTTTATAGAAGAGTTGGTCAACCCTGTTCCTCAGGTATGGTACTCTCTAGCTTCTGATTGACAGCTTGAGTTTCTGTCTCCCTAACACTAAAAGACTGTAGGAAATTTTGTTTTGCCTTTCAGGATTTTGATTTTGGATATTTAGTGTCATGACCCATATAATAATCTGGGAAATATCATGAGGGGAACATGAGTCATGTATGTATGGAACACCTCATCCCTCTAAAATAGGAATCAGCAAATCTATTTGCAAAGGACCAAAGTAAACATTTAAACTTCGTAAACCATAAGGTCTCCATCACAACCACTCAACTCTGCCATTTTAGGGTGAAAACAGCCACAGACAATACATAAGTGAGTGTGGCTGTGTTCCAATAAAACTTCGATGCACGATACTGGATGCTTGGGGCTGGTGCACTGGGACGACCCAGAGGGATGGAATGGGGAGGGAGGAGGGAGGAGGGTTCAGGATGGGGAACACATGTATACCTGTGGCGGATTCATTTTGATATTTGGCAAAACTAATACAGTTATGTAAAGTTTAAAAATAAAATAAAATTAAAAAAAAAAGAAAAAAAAATAAAATAAAATTTGAATTTCATACAATTTTCACTTGTCATGAAACATTTTTCTTCTGATATTTTTTTAAACTATTTAAATTACATAGGAACTATTCTTGGCTTGTGAAATGTGCAAAAATAATTAGTGAGCCAGATTTAGCACAAGGTCCATAGTTTGTCAACCTCTATTTGAGAGGGATATTAATCTTGTGAGACTGTGAAAGATTTCATTCTACTTTCATCATATTTTGAAGAAGTCCATGTCACCAAATTTCCAAACTTGTGATTCCCAAAATAAAAGTTGTCACCAAAAATGTATATGGATGATAGAGGACAATCAAACTCACACTGTGAGTTACAATATATTGTTGGACAGTATACACAATCTATTCTATATGGTGAGAAGTGGTGGCTAGGGACATGCTCCCCTGCTAAGTAATGTGCTCCCAAAATGTGCTCAATGGCAAATTTGTTTATTGGCAAAATGGCACCCCACTCCAGTACTCTTGCCTGGAAAATCCCATGGATGGAGGAGCCTGGTAGGCTGCAGTCCGTGGGGTCGCTAAGAGTCGGACACGAATGAGCGACTTCACTTCCACTTTTCACTTTCATGCATTGGAGAAGGAAATGGCAACCCACTCCAGTGTTCTTGCCTGGAGAATCCCAGGGATGGTACAGCCTGATGGGCTGTCGTCTATGGGTTCGCATAGAGTTGGACACGACTGAAGCGACTTAGCAGCAGCAATGATATCTCTTAACACTCGTTGAGAATTTAGTATGTGCTTGACATTGTACTTTTTGCTTTACATGCAATATTTCATTTAATCCTCATAACAATCATGTCAAAAAGATACTATTATTGACTCTCTTTTATAGATGAAGATACTGAGGCTTGGGGTATTAGATAACTTGCCCCAGGCAATAGAACTAGTAAATGTTGGATTTAGGATTAAGATTCATGTTCTATCTTAAAACCTATGTTCATGATCACTACTGTTTTTCACATAATAGACCTTTGGGATTGCATATGAAATGTGGAAATAATGAGTCTCAATTCTGGGTCTACTATATAATCAACCCTGAATGATATACGATAACGATGAATAGTACTGAGTATCTCTTTCCTCTACATGTCTCCTTAGGATGCTTTACATATACCAGATTACTTATGATAGGCAGTAAAAGGTTCCAGAATACAGATGTGAGAAGAAAAGACGTTGGCTAGGGATGGACAAGGCAATGGCACCCCACTCCAGCACTCTTGCCTGGAAAATCCCATGGACAGAGGAGCCTGGTGGGCTGCAGTCCATGGGGTCGCGAAGAGTCGGACACGACTGAGCGACTTCCCTTTCACTTTTCACTTTCCTGCATTGGAGAAGGAAATGGCAACCCACTCCAGTGTTCTTGCCTGGAGAATCCTAGGGATGGTGGAGCCTGGTGGGCTGCCGTCTATGGGGTTGCAAAGAGTCGGACACGACTGAAGCAACTTAGCAGCAGCAGCAGCAGGGATGGTCTGGTCCCGCTGATAAGCTCTAACATCTCCACAAAAATCTCTGGAGTTGACAGGCATTTAGAGAAATGACCAGATATATTATATACTTGAGGGAATATGGGCAACTGTGGATTATTCAGAGAGTCTAAAACCTGTACAACTTATCTTGATTAGAAAAGAGAAGTGACAGGAAAATATTAAAACTCAAATCAAGTTTGTTACTCAGTGAGAGCTTTTATAAAGATTAAGTGATAGGGGAGGAGACTAAAATCCCCTCAGAGGAAATTAGAGACTAAAATCTTGTTTTAAATTAGATAATCTATATGCAAAGGAGGAGCTTGGACTTCGGTGTCAAGAATATCTAGACTATAAACAGAACTCTATTTGTAAACTATAATTTTGGGCAAGTTACTTAAGCTCCCTGAATCTCAGTCTATTTATCATAAAATAATTATAATTACATACACACCAGAGTTTTTTTTTTTTTTTTTTTCTTTTTGGGAGAAGATTGAATAACACATTTATAGCTCTTTGCCCCACAGCAGTTGCTCAGTAAAGGGCACATATTCTCATTATTCTCTAATTCTCTACTTCTGAGTTGGTCCTATTTCCTTTGTAATAAGATGACTTGATGCATAGTATCATTTACTTAGTACAGATAAACCTACATAAGCCAATGACTGGTGAGTTTATGTGAATATACTATTGAACTGATATGTTTCTTTTTATCACGGTAAAACCATGATGTTTAGAAAGTATAACTGTCACATTTTGATCTCGCATAGTTGCCTGTATCTAATACTAGCAAAGATATTAGTATTATAATTTGTGCTATTTTTACTATTTTATCTTGAAAGTTTTCCTAGTATCTAAACTAAATAAAACTGACTGTGGAAGCAAAGATGGATGGGGATAGAACAAGAAATGGAAACCTGGTATTTCTTCTATGTAGATATGACATATTGTTATAGCCTATAACTAGAAGAATCCAGAAAGACACATTTTCCTCTACCTGATTGAGAACCTCATAACCTAAAAAGACACACAGACTACAGATATGAGGACAAAACATTTATGAAAACACATAAATAAATTCAAACTACTAATTATAATACTATAAAGTTATTTAAGAAAATAATTTAAAAAATGAATTATTCCAAACAAACCTGATGTAGATTTTGTCTTTGTTTCAGAGCTGAGTTCTGTTGGCAAAGGCACTGAATGTTTCAGGTTGTGAGTTGTTTCTGCAGGTGTTTCTGTTTCATCAGTGCTTCCTAGCTGTTTAACAAAAAGATTTTTCTTTCATAGGTAAATCATTTTACTAAAACAATAAAATATCCTAAAAAATTATAGCATGCAAGGTAGTATATTCCTTCATCTTTTTTCATTCCATCCTTGACCTCTGTCTAGGACATTCACCTAAACAAAACAGTCTACGTTTTTAGTCCATTTAAATTCTACCTTAGTTTTTTCTTTATGTTCAGGAAGTTTTTTGTTGTTTTTTGTCCACAGTGATTTAACTGCTTCATACATTTGCTGGCTTGTAGCATATGCCTTTTTCCCAGCTACCTAATTAAAAAAAAAAAGTGAGTCAAATAATATAAATTTTTAAAAGTTAAAATAACAAATATTTTAAAAAATTATGTCTTGTATTTTATATGAAAAACCAGGTCAGAATCAACAGTAAAGCTATAAGTCTCTAGAACATGATAACACAAAGCCTCATTTTCTATATCTTATACAAAAAATTATTTGCCTCACGATATATATTATTTGGAGGTGTGATTTTTTCAAAAGCTTAACAACATGTCACAGAGATGTTTCCATATCAGTTTATATACCAGAAGATCTGCTTCTAATAGCTGCAAAGTCTGTAGTCTATAATGAACATATCATAATTCATTTAACAAATCCCCTATTGATGGGCATATGAGCATTATGATTTAACAAATCCCTTGATGATGGGCATCCTTTTTTTTCTTTAGGCAATTATAACCATGCTGTAATTAGCACCCTTCCACAAATAACTGGGATCATATACCCTTGTGGTAATTCCTTGGGTATATCATTAAAGATGATATACATTTTAATTTTTTATACTATTGCCACATTGCCTTCAGAAATTCAGCACTGTACTACAGCAATTTACACTCCCATCAAGAGTATATAACTATTTTCCAACCCAATTTCTCAGCAGCAATGTTATGAATCTTTTAAATCTTTGTCAAATGGAAAGGCTAAAAATCAATATCTAAATGATCTTTTAAATTTGCATTTATTTGGTTGCTGATGAAGTTAAGCATCTTTAATATCAGATCAGATCAGATCAGATCAGTTGCTCAGTCGTGTCCCACTCTTTGCAACCCCATGAATCGCAGCACGCCAGGCCTCCCTGTCTATCACCAACTCCTGGAGTTCACTCAGACTCACATCCATCGAGTCAGTGATGCCATCCAGCCATCTCATCCTCTGTTGTCCCCTTCTCCTCTTGCCCCCAATCCCTCCCAGCATCAGAGTCTTTTCCAATGAGTCAACTCTTCGCATGAGGTGGCCAAAGTACTGGAGTTTCAGCTTTAGCATCATTCCTTCCCAAGAAATCCCAGGGCTGATCTCCTTCAGAATGGACTGGTTGGATCTCCTTGCAGTACAAGGAACTCTCAAGAGTCTTCTCCAACACCACAATTCCAAAGCATCAATTCTTTGGCACTCAGCCTTCTTCACAGTCCAACTCTCACATCCATACATGACCACAGGAAAAACCATAGCCTTGACTAGACGAACCTTTGTTGGCAAAGTAATGTCTCTGCTTTCGAATATGCTATTTAGGTTGGTCATAACTTTCCTTCCAAGGAGTAAGCGTCTTTTAATTTCATGGCTACAGTCACCATCTGCAGTGCTTTTGGAGCCCAGAAAAATAAAGTCTGATCTGCCTCTTGAGAAATTTGTATGCAGGTCAGGAAGCAACAGTTAGAACTGGACATGGAACAACAGACTGGATCCAAACAGGAAAAGGAGTACGTCAAGGCTGTATATTGTCACCCTGCTTATTTAACTTATATGCAGAGTACATCATGAGAAACGCTGGACTGGAAGAAACACAAGCTGGAATCAAGATTGCCGGGAGAAAGATCAATAACTGCAAATATACAGATGACACTGCCCTTATAGCAGAAAGTGAAGAGGAACTAAAAAGCCTCTTGATGAAAGTGAAAGTGGAGAGTGAAAAAGTTGGCTTAAAGCTCAACATTCAGAAAACGAAGATCTTTAATATATTAGGCCATTTATATTTCTTATTTTGTGGATTGTTTGTTCATATACTTTCTTCATTTTCTTAGAGGGCATTCATTGTTTTCCTATTGATTTACAGAAGCTTTTAATATATTGAAGGATATTATTTAGTCCTGTATTATATATGTGCAAATAACTTTCTCAGTTTTTCATTTATCCTTTAACTTTGTACATGGTATACCGTGATCAACAGAAATGTATGACTTTGATGTAGCAAAATACATTATTTTTTTCTTTCATGGCTTCTGGCTGTGTTTTAAGAAGGCCTTTCGTATCTCAAGATTATACAAAAATGCCTTTCTGCTCTTCTAATATTTTATAGCATTATATCTTCTCATTATATCTTTATTTCACCTGCAATATTTTTGCATGATATTTGGTAAAGGTCAAAGTATTTTTCTGAAATGTCAATTATTCCAACACGTTTCTTGAATAGTCTACCTTTTCTTTACACACTGATCTGAAATGCCACGTGTACATTAATCCTCAAACCAGCATTTATATTGTTGAATTATATTTTAACAAATTAATCCTATTTATTTGTGATAATCATGTAATTAACAATGGCATTAACAAGCTGAGATGCTAATGTGATTTTGCCAACAGAGTTGCCACCAGAGTTAATACCAACTATATTTCCCTGAAAATTAAATGTTACACGTACTGTGTGACATTTAAATATTGTCACACTGAGAATTTAAACAAATACTGAAATGAAGCTATCACTTAAAAAGAGCTTACCTTTGCAATTATTACTGATTGAACAGGGTAGCAAACAGTTGCTCCCAAAGTGGCCAATCCCAATGGATAAGCAATTCTCTTAAATCGAGAACCTGTAACATTCAAACAAACTATTAAACTCCAAACAGATGCTGCCAGACACTTGATGCTTTTAGAACTTTAATGTTTTCTTTGTTCCCCTTTAAGCCACCATCTATGCTAAGTTATTTTTTAGGTAAAAACACCAAACAAGATGAGAGTTAAAATGTCCTTAAGTATTACAGTTCAATTAATCTCCCTTAGTTGTCACATTCAATTTAAGAAAAGTATTCTCAATCTAACATTGATAATTAACTACACAAACGGGGTTGATAATTTTCTTCTTTTTAAAAGCTAGGTATTTTTTCATGTCCTAATAAACCCAGAGTTGTAGCCACAGTTTTTCCAAGTTTGTAACACCATGTTAAACTGAAATGGACTCTTTTCAGATATCTTTTTTTTTTTTACTAAGTCTCTAGAAAGCTGAAATGATCCAGCTAACTAATAAAGATTTTAAAAGGTACATAACTCCTTCATGTCATTGCTTTAGAATACTGAAGTAATAATTTAATAACTGCAAGTAATTTCTAATAATTCATTCATTTTCACTATTGCCTTAATTAAGCATCTAGGAGTCATTTTCAAAGTGTTTAAAGTAGCAAAATTCTTAAAAAAAAAATCTTCCAAATAGAACCTCACTAGGAACTTCATATATAAAATCTATGGACTTGAAGTTACTCCAGTTAGCCTGAGGAAGTGAAGCTCATATCATGCCTTACCTACATGGTTTTTCCAGTATTCCCATACCACCACTGAACACTTTCATGGAACCCTAGATTCTACAGAATAGTTTGAAACCCACTACTCTAAGCCGTAGCTTAGTTCAAACAGACTGTTAGTTCAAAACAGTATGTATCTTAAATGCTTGTGTGGGTACACTTGACTCTAAATATGATCTGGGAAACTATTATAGATGATGCAATTTCTAATTATGGTAAGTACTTTTATTCTCTGGAACAGAATTTACAACTCAGTTTAAAAATTGGACAGTTTATCTGGTATATCAGTAAAATATACCAGTTTATCTGGTATATCAGAAAAATATATCAGGCAACTTCACAGTTTAGGGAAGGTAAAACAAGAAATATTTCTCTATCTGGCTTTGACTATTAGTAATGAGGCCTTCTACAGTCATGTCTACAATAGATTGAGCATTGAGGGAGGTGGGTAGGTAGGCGGCTTCCACCCTTAGTTTTACTTTCCTTTAGATATAGACTTGTTTTGGTGATATTGGGAAAGAAGGTATAATTATATTAAAATATGTCTTGCTCACTATTATCCTAGTATCTGTAGTTTGGTTCTTGATTTTACTGACCTAATATTTCTTAATATAGGTTTCCTTGACTCAGCCAAATTTCTGCTGCTCCTAAACTTGGAAAGTGGCAGTTTTTCCTTTATGTGTCATCTTATTTTATTCTTTATTTACTTTCTTTGTAGTTGCTATACTTCTTAAAACCATTTTAAAATTGAAGCATAACCATTTCTTTATTGATTGACATTGAATAGTATACCATTCTCTAATCAACTATCCAAATGTCTAGTGTATGATGCATACATATGCTTGGATTTATTGTTTTTTTTTTCATATGAATATATATCTATGGAAAAAAATGAAAGTGTGGTTAATTTACAATGTTGTGTTAGTTTCAGGTGTATAGCAAAGTGATCTAGTTATATATATTCTCTTTCAGATTCTTTTCCATTATTGGTTATTACAAGATATTGAATATAGTTCCCTGTGTTATATCATTGTTGTTTATCTAGTTTATATATAATAGTGTGTATATGTTAATCCCGAACTCCTAATTTCCCTCCCTCTCTCATCCCCACTATCCCCTTTGACAACCATAAGTTTTTCTATGTCTATGATTCTATTTTTGTTTTTAAAATAAGTTCGTTTATATAATTTAGATTCCATATATAAGTGATATCATATGATACCTGTCTTTCTCTTACTTCACTTACTATGATAATTTCTAGGTCCATCCATGTTGCTGTAAATGGCATTATTTCATTCTTTTTTTATGGCTGAGTAATAATATTCCATTCTCTCTGTGTGTATATGTACACACGAGATGTATTCTTTATTATTTAAATATTAAAAAGATTTGCATTCATCCTTTCTTTACTTGATATGAAAGGCCAGGTTACAAGAAAATGAATTGCATTTGTGTTCAACTGCCCTACTCCTATAAGTAGGAAATGACTCTAGACATAGTCACTAACTAGCTATATAATATGTACTATGCAATCATTGAATGATTTCCTTTCTCTAGAGCTCTATCTGTAGCATTATATGATTACACTAAACCAACGTCTTTCATAC
Organism: Bubalus bubalis; assembly: GCF_019923935.1. NCBI lineage: Eukaryota > Metazoa > Chordata > Mammalia > Artiodactyla > Bovidae > Bubalus > Bubalus bubalis. Next base: position 75,383,915 of record NC_059181.1, on the reverse strand, counting down.
TTTTTTGACCATGACTCACATTGAAGAACAAATTTGACCTATCTTTCTTTGTCTTTTTCTATTTCTCTTTCTCACACACACACACACACTACTGAAACAAAAGTTTCACAATATTTATCCATACTGAGTACAAAACACTCTTATATTTGCTATCCTCCTCTATTTTATTTTTGAATAAAATGCTTCCTGAGAATCACCATATTTATTTCACTACCTACTTATAAACTGAGCTCTGTAACTTAAAAAAAAAAATATTGGGTTAGATTATTCTAGCTCTGACACTTTGGAGTCATTGTGGATGACCTAAGGAACAGTTTCTCTTACAAGTGGATTATGAGAACTGAGTAATACACTTTGGCCAGTTTCCTTTAAAATTGAATTCTTTGTCTTATTGTTACATATGGTGATCTTGGTTTTCAATGTCTTTCCTAACAAATAATTTATAATATGTATGCAATTAGAGGTTGCATATAGTGTTAGAATAAAAACTATGATACAAGGAGCCATTAATATTATCTATAAAGAAAGTGTTAGATCTATTGTGATAGATACATGGGCTATAGTAGAATGCTGGAATGTTCTTATAACTTACAGAGGTTTTATATGTGATTAGGTATACTTGGGTTGAGGCTACTTTAAAGACTAAAGCTGGGTAAACCAACCATAATGTATCTGATGTCAAACTCCAGGCTGGTTCAGACATGTGGTTCAGCTGGTTCTAACCACATGTAATTTAGTTTGGAGATAATGACTGGCATTGGGAGACAGAGGATAAATGGAAGGCGCTCAAAATGCCTATTGACCAGAGAACTGACCAGCTTAGTAAGGGCTTAAGTGAGGAGGGGAGGCAGTAATTCCTACTGAGAGAGATTTCCATACCAGAGATGGAAGATGGGCAAATACAAAATTCACCATGTGCTTATGAGAGTTATTTAATGATGTGCAGAAAAGAGTTAACATATGCCCAAGACTGCTACCATTAGTAAGGTATGCTTGCAAGACTGGCAATTAGCTGGCACCTGGAAACCTGACTGGTAAGTAGTAGTTCACTACACTAACAGAAACTGTTTCCTGAATCACAAGAATGGTTCAGTTCAGTTGAGTTGCTCAGTTGTGTCTGACTCTTCACAACCCCATGGACCACAGTACGCCAGGCTTCCCTGTCCATCACCAACTCCTGGAGTTCACTCAAACTAATGCCCATCGAGTCGGTGATGCCATCCAACCATCTCATCCTCTGTTGTCCCCTTCTCCTCCCGCCTTCAATCCTTCCCAGCATCAGGGTCTTTTCAAATGAGTCAGTTATTCGTATCAGGTGGCCCAAGTATTGGAATTTCAGCTTTAGCATCAGTCCTTCCAATGAATATTCAGGACTGACTTCCTTTAGGATTGACTGGTTGGGTCTCCTTGCAGTCCAAGGGACTCTCAAGAGTCTTCACCAACACCACTGTTGAAAAGCACCAATTATTCAGTGCTCAGCTTTCTTTATAGTTCAGCTCTCACAAATAACATGGTTTATGCTGAACCACTATTGATACTTTCCTTCTGGGAGTCTGGAGTCTTGGTACATGCCAGAAAGACAGTGTTTATATGACTAGCCTCCAATAATAGCCTCGGTCACTCAGTCTCTAATGAGCTTCTCTGACTGACAACATCTCATAAGTACTGTCACAATTCATTAGTGGAGGAATTAGGTGCATCTTATATGTGAACCGTGAACTTCCAGATGTTCAAGCTGGTTTTAGAAAAGGCAGAGGAACAAGAGATCAAATTGCAAACATCTGCTGGATCATCAAAAAAGCAAGAGCATTCCAGAAAAATATCTATTTCTGCTTTATTGACTATGCCAAAGCCTTCGACTGTGTGGATCACAATAAACTGTGGAAAATTCTGAAAGAGATGGCAATACCAGAAGACCTGACCTGCCTCTTGAGAAACCTATATGCAGGTAAGGAAGAAACAGAACTGGACATGGAACAACAGACTGGTTCCAAATAGGAAAAGGAGTATGTCAAGGCTGTATATTGTCACCCTGCTTATTTAACTTCTATGCAGAGTACATCATGAGAAATGCTGGGCTGGAAGAAGCACAAGCTGGAATCAAGATTGCCGGGAGAAATATCAATAACCTCAGATATGCAGATGACACCACCCTTATGGCAGAAAGTGAAGAGGAACTAAAAAGCCTCTTAATGAAACTGAAAGAGGAGAGTGAAAAAGTTGGCTTAAAGCTCAACATTCAGGAAACGAAGATCATGGCATCTGGTCCCATCACTTCATGGGAAATAGATGGGGAAACAGTGGAAACAGTATCAGACTTTATTTTTGGGGGCTCCAAAATCACTGCAGATGGTGATTGCAGCCATGAAATTAAAAGACGCTTACTCCTTGGAAGGAAAGTTATGACCAACCTAGACAGCATATTCAAAAGCAGAGACATTACTTTGCCAACAAAGTTCTGTCTAGTCAAGGCTATGGTTTTTCCAGTGGTCATGTGTGGATGTGAGGGTTGGAGGGTGAAGAAAGCTGAGCACCGAAGAATCGATGCTTTTGAACTGTGGTGTTGGAGAAGACTCTTGAGAGTCCCTTGGACTGCAAGGAGATCCAACCAGTCCATTCTAAAGGAGATCGGTCCTGGGTGTTCTTTGGAAGGAATGATTCTAAAGCTGAAACACCAGTATTTTGGCCACTTCATGCAAAGAGTTGACTCAATGGAAAAGACTCTGATGCTGGGAGGGATTGGGGGCAGGAGGAGAAGGGGACAACAGAGGATGAGATGGCTGGATGGCATCACCGATTCGATGGACTTGAGTTTGAGTGAACTCCGGGAGTTGGTCATGGACAGGGAGGCCTGGTGTGCTGCAATTCATGGGGTTGCAAAGAGTCGGACACGACTGAGCAACTGAACTGAACTGAACTGAACTGAACTGAACTATGACTTATACAAGGAGCCTGGCGGAGTACAGTCATTAGGGTCACAAAGAGTTGGACATGACTGAAGTGACTGAGCATACACACATGACTTACACAACTCTACTGGGAGAAAACTCCTGGAAGCTTGTAATTCATTTCCTCTAAGCTTTGCCTGATGTATCTTTTCTCTTTGTTGATTTTACTTTGCATCCTTTCAATGGAATAAATCTTAGCCATGGATATGACTATAAGTTGACTCCTCTAAGTCTTCTGAACTAACCATCTAACCTGGAAATGGCTGTGGGGACTCTCTCTGTACAAGTGGTATAGTGGAATGAAGGACAAAGTTGGTAGAGATACAGAGTATAAAGATGAAAAGAAATGAAATATATTAACCCTCATATGCTGAATGAGAGTAGTGATTGAGTTGTCTACCTCAGAATCTCCATTCCCAGCTAGCTGATGTCAGTTCCAACAACCTTGGTCAGGATGAGACCAAGAGAGAATAAATTTTTTCTGAGATATATCAGTATCTCTGTCTCAATTTCTTAATATAGTCCCCCAAATATGGGTGTTCACAACTAAGCAGAGAAAAGCAGTTTGAGTGGTTAGTATACATTATTATATAAATGTAAAATTTTCAAGATCATTTTTTTTAATAGCGAGAGATTATTAAGATCTTGTCAAAAATAATGTTATCTAAGAGATGAAAAACAAAATGATAAATTACAATTTTAACAGGAACTGCTCTATATTTTTCAAATTTTATTTTTAAATGACCATGCGGGAAATTCAACTTTTGGGGAGGGTTCAGTTCTATCCATTTTAATATATGTACAGAGTCATGAAACCACCACTACTATCAGGATATGTTCTATCACTCCTAAAAATTATCTCATGCTATCCCTTTGTAGTCACACCTTTCCCCCACTCCTAACCCCTGTGAACCACTGACTTATTCTTTGTCACTAAAGTTTTGCCTTTTTGAGAATAATATGAATGGAATCATACATTGTGTAACTTTTTAAGACTGGCTTTTTTAACTCAGATTCATCAAGATTGTTGTACGTGTCAATGGTTCATTCCTTTTGTTCCTAAGTAGTATTCCTTTGTATGAATGTGCCATAGATTAGTTCACTGTTGAAAGACATTTAGGTTGTTTGCAGCTTTCGGTGGCTATGAATGGAGTTACTATAAATATATCAGGGAAGCCTGGCATGCTGTAGCTCATGGGATCACAAAGAGTCAGACATGACTGGGCGAATGAACAACAATGACAACTATAAACATTAGTGTACAGGTTATCCAGAGTAAATACCCAAGAGTGGGAATACTGCATCTCATAGTAATTACATGTTTAACTTTATGAGAAACTGTCAGGCTATTTTCCAGAATGGCTATCTCATTTTGTATTCCTACCAAAAGTGTACAAGAGTGCTAGTTGCTCTACATTCTCAACTATATTTTGTATGAGCATTCTTAATTTGAGATATTTTTTAATTGTTATTATTATTATTATTTTTTTTTACTTTACAATATTATATTGGTTTGCCATACGTCAACATGCATCCACCATGGGTGAACATGTGTTCCCCATCCTGAACCCCCCTCCCACCTCCCTCCCCATACCATCCCTCTGGGTCATCCCAGTGCACCAGCCCCAAGCTTCCTGTATCCTGCATCAAACCTGGACTGGTGATTCATTTCTTATATAATATTATACATGTTTTAATGCCATTCTCCCAAATCATCCCCCCTCCCCACCCATAGAGTCCAAAAGACTGCTCTATACATCTGTGTCTCTTTTGCTGTCTCGCATACAGGGTTATTGTTACCATCTTTCTAAATTCCATATATATGCATTAGTATACTGTATTGGTGTTTTTCTTTCTGGCTTACTTCACTCTGTACAATAGGCTCCAGTTTTATCCACCTCATTAAAACTGATTCAAATGTATTCTTTTTAATGGCTGAGTAATACTCCATTGTGTATATGTACCACTGCTTTCTTATCCATTCATCTGCTGATGGACATCTAGGTTGCTTCCATGTCCTGGCTATTATAATAGGTATGTATTGTTATCTCACTGTATCTTTTTGAAAAAAAAAATTATTTATTTTTTAATTGAAGGATAATTGCTTTACAGAATTTTGTTGTTTTCTGTCAAACATCAACAAGAATCAGCCATAGGTGCACCCATATCCCCTCCCTCCTGAGCCTCCCTCCAATCTCCCTCCCCATTGAACCCTTCTAGATTGCTATAGAATTCCCTGAATCATACAGCAAATTCCCATTGGCTATCTATTTTACATATGGTATTGCAAGTTTCCAGGTTACTCTCATCATACATCTCACTCACTGTAGTTTTAATTTGCATTTCCCTAATAACTAATGATATTGGACTTCTTTTTGAATCACTATATTTCTAAAAACACAAAAAAGTCTTTGTGAAAGTAAAGTAAACACACGGTACTATAGAATCTAAAAATTTTTTACATTAGCCTATCCTACTAATATTCAATAAGGGATATGTGGTTTTCCTGTAGCAGTAAAATTCAGAAATTAGTATAATAGCATTGAAAGAGGGAATATATATATTTTAACCTTACCTTTTCTTGCTGAAATGAAGCCTGCCAATCCTGAAACTGTAATCACTCCAATTTTTGGAAGAAAATCTCGAGGTGGATTCTTCAGATATACATATGCATCTCAAGAAATCAGTTAAAAATTAATATGAATAACTTACAATTGGGCATTCATATTAGTATGATGAAAAGTTAAGAGATTTGCTAAGATAATAGCAGATGATTCAAACATTCTTGAGAGCCAACTCATTGGAAAAGATCCTGATGCTGGGAAAGATCAAACACAAAAGGAGAAGGGGATGAAATGGTTGAATGGCATCACTGGCTCAATGGACATGAGTTTTAGCAAACTCCAGGAGATAGTGAAGGACAGAGGAGCCTGGCAGGCTACAGTCCATGGGGTTGCAAACAGCTGGACAAGGCTTAGTGACTGAAAAACAACAACAAAAAGAACTACACAAAATAATGATTTGAGAAGCAACTTAAAAAGCCAGTTATAATAGTTACCTGCTACAGAATAAAAATCTTCCTTCCACAGCTTATTTAATAGCATTTGTTTTCTTAATAGAGGTGATTATTACACTTTAATGAAATATAATGCTAGAGTGCACACCTTAAGATGGATTACTATAAATTCCTGATTGTGTATGTATAATAATGGAAATGCTTCTGGCCTTATCTATTTAAACAATGGTATGATACAGAATGGAGAAGGCAATGGCAACCCACTCCAGTACTCTTGCTTGAAAAATCCCATGGATGGAGGAGCCTGGTAGGCTGCAGCCCATGGGATCGCTAAGAGTTGGGCATGACTGAGCGACTTCACTTTCACTTTTCACTTTCATGCATTGGAGAAGGAAATGGCAACCCACTCCAGTATTCTTGCCTGGAGAATCCCAGGGACAGAGGAGCCTAGTGGGCTGCCGTCTATGGGGTCACACAGAGTCAGACACGACTGAAGTGACTTAGCAGCAGCAGCAGCAGCAGGATACAGAAAGAATTGAAATAGATACTTTATTAAGGAACTTTGAATAAGGGTCTAGTAAAACATGCAGCTACTACACTCTGCTTGTCACACTATCCCCAGTAACCTCAGAGTAGTTGTTGCTCTCAGTTAAAACCAATGGTCAGTGTACAGACAAAAAGTAGACGGAGAGTGGGTAGAGGTCCAGATTTCTTGACTTTTTTTTATATGTTTATATGGTTTCTGGTTCCATGCAACCCCAAAAAACACTCTTCTATCATAATTATTTAATGGATTTCATTTATTTAATATTCCTCAAGGCTGATGAGGCATATAACTTGGAATTAATTGGAATTAATCTCTACACACATTATATGATGATACATATACAGGTTATCAGTATCAGCGACATTTAAAGATTTTAGCTAATCTTTCTGTCCCTACCGCCAACACACATTTATTTTGACAACTGACTTAGTCTAAGAAAGGAGCTATATCTGCTGCCAAACTCTATTATCAAATTAACAAGTCAAATACAATTGTTTTCCAACATTAGCTCAAAAATTCTAGGGTGACTGAAGTACTGTTTCCGAGCAATAGGTAGCAAACTACTATGCATTTTAACAGCAAACAGTACTTATTTAACTAACTAATAATAATGGAGATATATTTCTAGTTTATGGTTTATGAATATGTAATATGGGTTTTGTAACCAAAACAGTTTGAGTCCAGGTGTTGCCACTTACTAGCTATGTGACCTTGGTAATCCACTTAACCCTTCTAAACTACAGGTTCGTCATCTATAAAATGGGAGTAAGTATAACACCAACACGAAGAAGGCAATGGCACCCCACTCCAGTACTCTTGCCTGGAAAATCCCATGGGTGGAGGAGCCTGGTAGGCTGCAGTCCATGGGGTTGCTAAGAGTCGGACACGACTGAGCAACTTCACTTTCACTGTTCACTTTCATGCACTGGAGAAGGAAATGGCAACCCGTTCCAGTGTTCTTGCCTGGAGAATCCCAGGGACGGGGGAGCCTGGTGAGCTGCCGTCTATGGGGTCGCACAGAGTCGGACACGACTGAAGCAACTTAGCAGCAGCAGCAACCCTGTTAGGCATTCTAAGGGCTACAGAACTCAAATAAGACACGGTTGCTGATCCTTGAGAATTCAACACCCTGATTGAGCTGTCTAAATCAGTAAGTGACTTAGCAGCAGTAGCAGCATAATACCAACATTCACAGGTTTGCTACAAAATTAAATTAGATAAATTATGTAAAATGCTTATTATAGTGCCTCAACATATAATAATTGCTAAATAAAAAATGTATACCATTGCTTTATTATTGTCATAAACTGCTATATGGAGTATCTTCTGAGTTAGTAAAACATGATAATGATTAACATTCCAGGTATGTTTTCTCACATGTAAACCCTGCAAGTTAAAAAGACAATAGAACATTTCTGAATATAGATGGTTCACTCACCTACCTTTTCCAAATTGCACTGTATCCATTATCCCATTTTTCACAAAGACATAAACGCCCTAAGTAAAAAGGAGGGGAAAAAGGACATCTGTATTTTTGAAGATGTTGATAATTAGATCAAATAGCCCACATCTCTGAGAGTGTATGAAATTTCACCAAAATAAATTTAGCTTCTCTATTATCTATCAGGACACTTCTTGAACTTAGCTTCTCTTCTTGTTTTTCATCTATTTAACATGGATAATACATGTTATTATTTTCCTCATATAAATGGGTAAAGTAATGCCTAGAAAATAATCATTGCAGCTCACAGAAAAGTTATTACAGAAATACAAAGATTTATCATCTTATTTTATGACAGTGTAGAAAAATGAATGGAATTTTTAAAAAGCATGAAGAGAGGTACATTTCAGCCTAGAAGCAACATCTGATTAATAAAAATTTAACAGCAACAACATTAATGATTTGTGGAGAAAACAACAAAAAGCCTAAACAAAGTGCTTCACCTCCCTTTTTCTTAGTGTGCATTCAGTTCAGTTCAGTAGCTCAGTTGCGTCCGACTTTAGGGATACTGTGGACAGCAGCACGCCAGGCTTCCCTGTCCATCACCAACTCCCGGAACTTGCTCAAACTCATGTCTATTGAGTCAGAGATGCCATCCAACCATCTCATCCTTTGTTGTCCCCTTCTCCTCCCACCTTCAATCTTTCCCAGCATCAGGGTCTTTTCAAATGAGTCAGTTCTTTGCATCAGGTGGCCAAAGTATTGGAGTTTCAGCTTTAGCATCAGCCCTTCCAATGAATATTCAGGACTGACTTCCTTTAGGATTGACTGGTTGGGTCTCCTTGCAGTCCAAGGGACTCTAAAGAGTCTTCTCCAACACCACGGTTCAAAAGCATCAATTCTTCAGTGCTCAGCTTTCTTTATAGTCCAACGCTCACATCCATACATGACTACTGGAAAAACCATAGCTTTGACTATATGGACCTTGTCAGCAAAGTAATGTCTCTGCTTTTAATATGATGTCTGGATTTGTCATAGCTTCTCTTCCAAGGAACAAATGTCTTAATTTCATGGCTGCAGTCACCATCTGCAGTGATTTTGGAGCCCAAGAAAATAAAGTTTGTCACTGTTTCCATTGTTTCCCCATCTATTTGCCATGAAGTGATGGGACCGAATGTCATGATCTTAGTTTTTTGAATGTTGAGTTTTATAGTATGCATTAGAAAAATAAATAAGACATTTATCTTAGGATAGAAATCATCCTACACAGTTTTTCAATAGGAACATAAATTCTCTGCAAATCAACATCATATTAACCCATTGGAGGGATTAAAGCTTTAAATTAAATTACTTCTTTTACCTGTTTATATTTTAATACAGGAAATATTGTTACACACATTTTTTTAAACAGGTATTATCTCAATTACATCAGAAGAAAAATGAAGGTATGGTATAATTTACCAGTATCAATTGCCCATTGTCATGCTGTACTCTATCAATGGAACTACAAAACACAATGTAAATATAGTCTCCTTCTATGAACTAGATGCTATGAAATCATGGAATAAAAACAACAAAAGAAAACAACAACAAAAGATTTTCAAAGAAAAGAAAACAGAAATAATTACATTAAATAAGAAAGAAATAAGTTATTGCTATTGACAAAGTATTAGTAACTTTGTCTCAGATACATTCATGATGATCAGGTGCAGAACATGTTCATTGTGTTTTAAAGCTGTACAAACCAACAGGTACCTTAATTGCCACTGAGCTATTTCTCTTTAGGTATTGTCTCTTGAGAAAATGTTACCTTCAAAGTTATAATACTTACAGACCAGTTGATTGGGAATCATGTAACTGTTGAGGAAGAAAACTAGTCACTTCTTTTGGGAAATTTTCCTTAGCTGTGTTTAGGAATTCACTTTTACCACTGGAGGTCACTGCTACCTGAATTTCAAAACACTAAGGAATAGGAGTAGAAAATGAATTTGCCCTCCATGATTCTAAGTTTAATGCAGAATGTAATTTGAGTCAGAGGTAATTTTTAGAGAATAGATTATTTTTAAGAGAAAATTAGAGAGGAAATGTTTACATTGAAGATGAAATGCATTTTAAAGCACCCTCCTTCAACTTATTCAGTTCAGCATATTAACAGAATAAAAAGTTCTTTTGGTCTTAAATTGGGTGACGGTAACAATAGCAATTGAAAGATCTCTCAGGAACAATTTCCCTCACTGAAAATGACTTTGAGGACACGATGGAAAATGAGCTCTCAAGAGACTTCAGTCTGAATCATCCAGATGTTGACATATAGCCTCAGGGGCATGATTCAGACCTTATTAGTTAAGCTATTTCTTGCTAAGACCAAACTATAGTACAACTAGTCAAACTATTAAGAGTGTATTAAAAGTCCATCAGAATTGTTTGACAGGCATAAAATAAAACACCATATATTCATCAGATGTTTGAAATGCCAGCTGAAATGACCATAGTTCAAAGATTTGCTATTTAAGAACATTAGAATTTTCTTTCTAAAAAGAATGGATTAGAAACAAAAAAGGCACAGGGGCTCACAATTGGATAGGTTAGATTTGAGGGAAAGTTGTGTGGTTATTAGGTCACAATGATTAAAATAATAGTACCAACATTATCACTATGACACTGATACTGGAAATGTTGATGTTAGCACACATCTATGTGGATGTGATAATGAAACAACAGTAATGTACTAGCTTATTCCACCATTCTACTCCTGGATAGTGTCGATTCAAAGCTAAGTATTAAAATAAGGTGAATTCTATTTTGCCCAATAGATGACTATAGTCGGAAATGTCTTATGAACCAAACCCAATATGTGAACATTTTACTTAGTCAAATAAGGAACAATGCAGACATAACCTCAGAACTTCATGTAAAAACTCAAACAATGTTTTGTACATGCCATGTGACATAAATGCTTGTTGAACTTCTTTAATCTACGCAGTAGTGGTAGAGTACATTATATATGGCCACAAATTTTTTGCTGCTACTCATACTGAGAGATGGCATCTAATTCCTCTCTCATAAAAACTGGGTTGGCCTTAGTGACTTTATTTAACAACAAAGTATTGTACAAGTAACCTTCCTGGATATCTTAAGATAGGTTGGTGAATTGTGACTACGGCTTCTTGTAACATTTTCTCTAGAAGCCCTGAACTGTACATATAAGTTATCTGACTATCTGAGGCTGGGTATAGATGCTTCAGTCAACATTCCCAGCTGAGCCCAGCCTTCTAGCCATCTGTGATAAGGTACCAGCGATGAGAATGAAGTTGTCTTGGACCCTCTAGATCAATCCATTCACCTGACGAATATCACTGAGTGACCTTTGTCAATAACATATGCGACAGAAGAATCAGCTATCTGAAGTACGATTAAATTTCTGACTTACAAAATCATGAGTTAGAATAGTTACCATTTTAAACCATTAAGTTTTGGGGAAGTTTGTTACACATCAGTGGATAACTGGAACAACTGTTATGTAAGACAAATGAGAACCCTCTGATATTAAACCACTATCAGAATTCACTTACCTTGCACCAGCCAATATAACGACCGGTTGTAGTGCGAATGGATGCAAAGCCCATTTGTAAATGACCAGGCTGCTCTTCAACATATTTAGACTGGAGCGGTGGTGCAGTATATATGGGGAGCTAGAAGGGAAAAAGTTCATGTCAAAAATATAAAATAGCTGGACTTCTTTTTTCTAGCATATGGCAGGATAAGAATCCTTACCAACCTTGCTACTGAAAACAACTGAAAAATGCTGATAAAATATATTTCGCATGTGTGCTAGGTCATTTCAGTCACATCCGACTCTTTGCGACCCTATGGACTATGTTGCCCTCCAGGCTCTTCCAGGAAAGAATACTGGAGTGTGTTGCCATGCCCTCCTCCAGGGGATCTTCCTGACCCAGGGATCGAGTCTGCATCTCCTACGTCTCCTGCATTGGCAGGCAAATTCCTTACCACTAACGCCACCTGGGAAGACCAAAATATATTGTAAACCATCTTAAATGCAGGAATAACCTGGTAACCTGTTTATAAAGACTATTCAAAAGCCAGACATTAAGTGAAGGCAAAAATGCAGAGATGAACAACAAAACCAGCTTTTACCTTGATGTCATTGGCTGTGAAACAGATGGTTATTGGAGTATGGATTCAGAAAACAAAACCCAGAATGAGCTTGAGGTGGGCAATCTTACTGGAGACCATTTAAAAACTGGCATCTCAAGGTGCTGTATCCCAAATTAAGGTTGAGCTAGAAATAAACATTTCACTGTAAGGGACTGTTAAGATAACTGATTGTCTCAAAGATTGGTCACTGAATAGAGAAGAAAGAACATTTCCTAAGAATTGGCAATCACAAGTGAGAACTCATAAACTACAGCACAAAACTATCTCAATAATTTAAGAAATCTCAAATCAAGTATACATGTAGTGTGCTCCCAGGCTGGTATCCCCCACAGATATGTGGCAGATGCAAATGAACAGATCCTCTCTGGAGGAAGCTACGCAGACTTCAAAGAATTATAACAGATAAAGTTCTATGAAATATTAAACCACAATTTTGAAAAATTTAAAAAATTCAAAGAAGCAAAATTAGAAAGGATCTTGACAAGAGCTAGCAGAAACAACAAAGAGCAGAATCAGAGCCACAAAAATGTCAACACTAGAACACATGATATCAAATACATGTATTTTTTTTGTTGTTGACAATAAGGGCTACTCCATTTCTTCTAAGGGGATCCTTGCCCACAGTAGTAGATAAAATGGTCATCTGAATTAAATTTGCCCATTCCTGTTCATTTTAGTTCACTGATTCCTAAAATGTTGATGTTCACTCTTGCCATCTCCTCCTTGACCATGTCCAATTTGCCTTGATTCATGAACCTAACATTCCAGGTTCCTATGTACCATTTTTTGTCTACAGGATTGGAATTTACTTTCAACACCATACCCATTCATACCTGATCATCATTTCTGCTTTAGCTCAGACAATTCATTCTTTCTAGAGCTATTTCTCTGCTCTTCCTCAGTAGCATATTGTACACCTACCAACTTGGGGTGCTCATCATCCAGAGTCATATATTTTTCCCTTTTCATAGGTTCATGGGTTCTCAAGGCAACAATACTGAAGTGGTTTGCCATTCCCTTCTCCACTGGACAACATTTTTCCAGAACTCTCAACCATGACCCATCCGTATTTGGTGACAAGATTCCAAAATGCAGTACATGGGTACAATCTCAAAAATGACAGAATAATCTCAGCTTGTTCACAAGGCAAACCATTCAATATCACAGTAATCCAAATCTATGCCTCAACCACTAATGCTGAAGAAACTGAAGTTGTATGGTTATATGAAGATCTAACCTAGAACTAACATAAAAAACAAACAAACAAACAAAAAACAGATGTCCTTTTCACAATAGGGGATTGGAATGCAAAAGTAGGAAGTCAAGAGTTACCTGGAGTAATAGGCAAGTTTGGCCTTGGGAGTACAAAATGAACTAGAGCAAAAGCTAATAGAGTTTTGCTACAAGAACACAATGGTCATAGCAAACACTTCTTCAAACAACACAAGAGATGACTCTACACATGGATATCACCAGATGGTCAATACCAAAATCAGATTATATTCTTTGAAGCCAAAGATGGAGAAGCAAAAACAAGACCAGGAGCTGACTGTGGCTCAGATCATGAGCTCCTTATTGAAAACTTCAGGCTTAAATTGAAGAAAGTAGAGAAAATCACTAGATCATTCAGGTATGACCTAAATCAAATTCTTTATGATTATTCAGTGGGGATGACACATAGATTCAAGGTATTAGATCTGATAAGAGTGCTTGAAGAACTATGGGGGGGGGTTCATAACATTGTACAAGAGGTGGTGACCAAAATCATTCCACAGAAAAAGAAATGCAAGAAGGCAAAATGGTTGTCTGAGGAGGTCTTACAAACAGCTGAGAAAAGAAGAAAAGCTGAAGGCAAATTAGAAAGGGAAAAACATACCCAACTGAATGCAGAGTTCCAGAGAGTAGAAAGGAGAGGTAAGAAAGCCTTCCTAAGCTAACAATGAAAAGAATAGGCGAAAACAATAGAATGGGAAAGACTAGATATCTCTTCAAGAAAATTGGAGATATCAAGGGAATATTTCATGCAAAGATGGCCACTACAAAGGACAGAAATGGTAAGGACTTAACAGAAGCAGAAGAGATTAAGAAGAGGTAGCAAAAATACACAGAAGAACTATATAAAAGCCTTAAGACCTGCATAACCATGATGTTGTGATCACTCACCTAGAGCCAGACATCCTAGAACATGAAGTCAAGCGGGCCTTAGGAAGCATTACTACAAACAAAGCTAGTGAGGGTGATGAAATTCCAGCAGAACTATTTAAAATCCTAAAAGATGATGCTGTTAAAGTGTTGCACTCAATATGCCAATAAATTTTGAAAACTCCTCAATGGCTATAGGACTGGAAAAGGTCTGTTTTCATTCCAATCTCAAAGACAAACAATGCCAAAGAATGCTCAAACTATCGTACAACTGCATTAATTTCGCATGCTAGCAAGGGAATGCTCAAAATCCTTCAACCTAGACTTCAGCAGTACATGAACTGAAAAATTCCAGATGTACAAGCTGGATTTAGAAAAGGCAGAAGAACCAGAACCCCAATTGCTGACATCTGTTGGATCATAGAAAAAGCAAGAGAATTCCAGAAAAATATCTAATTCTGCTTTATTGACTATGCCAAAGCCTTTAATTGTGTGGATCACAATTGCAGAAAATTCTTAAAGAGATGGGAATACCAGACCACCTTACCCATCTCCTCAGAAACGTGTATGCAGGTCAAAAAGCAATAGTTAGTACTGGACATAGAACATGGACTGGTTCAAAATTGGGAAAGGAGTATTGCATGGCTGTATATTGTTATACTGCTTATTTAACTTATATGCAGATTACATCATATGAAATGCCAGGCTGGATGAATCACGAGCTGTAATCAAGTTTGCCAGGAGAAATATCAAAAATCTCAGATATGCAGATGATACCATTATAATGGCAGAAAGCAAAGAGGAACTAAAAAAACCTCTTGATGAGGTTCAAAGAAAAGAGTTAAAAAGATAGGTTAAAATTCAACATTCAAAAAACTAAATTCACGGCATGGCAGGCATCTGGTCCCTTTCAGTTCAGTTCAGTTCAGTCGCTCAGTCATGTCCGACTCTTTGCGACCCCATGAACTGCAGCACACCAGGCCTCCCTGTCCATCACCAACTCCCAGAGTCTACCCATATACATGTCCATCAGTCGGTGATGTCATCCAACCATCTTATCCTCTGTCGGCCCCTTCTACTCCTGCCCTCAATCTTTCCCAGCATCAGGGTCTTTTCAAATGAGTCAGCTCTTCACATCAGGTGGCCAAAGTATTGGAGTTTCAGCTTCAACATCAGTCCTTCCAATGAACACCCAGGACTGATCTCCCCCAGGATGGACTGGTTGGATCTCCTTGCAGTCCAAACTCTCAAGAGTCTTCTCCAATACCACAGTTCAAAAGCATCAAGTCTTTGGCATACAGCTTCCTTTATAGTCCAACTCTCACATCCATACATGACCACTGGAAAAACCATAGCCTTGACTAGACGGACCTTTGTTGGCAAAGTAATGTCTCTGCTTTTGAATACGCTGCCTAGGTTGGTCATAACTTTTCTTCCAAGGAGTAAGTGCCTTTTAATTTCATGGCTGCAATCACCATATGCAGTGATTTTGGAGCCCCCCAAAATAAAGTCAGCCACTGTTTCCACTGTTTCCCCATCTATTTGCCATGAAGTGATGGGACCAGATGCCATGATCTTAATGAATTTTTCTGAATGTTGAGCTTTAAGCCAACTTTTTCACTCTCCTCTTTCACTTTCATCAAGAGGCTCTTTAGTTCTTCACTTTCTGCCATAAGGGTGGTGTCATCTGCATATCTGAGGTTATTGATATTTCTCCCAGCAATATTGATTCTCATGGCAAATAGATAAGGAAAAAGTGGAAAAGTGGCAGATTATATTTTCTTATGCTTGAAAATCACTGTGAATGGTGACCATAGCCACGAAATTAAAAGACACTTGCTCCTTGGAAGAAAAGCTATGACAAACCTAGACATTAAAAAGCAGAGACATCACTTTGCTGACAAAGGTCCATATAGTTCAAGCTATGGTTTCTCAAGTATTCATGTACAGATGGGAGAGTTGTACCATAAAGAAGGCTTAGTGCCAAATAATTGTTTTTATTTTTCAAATTGTGGTGCTGGAGAAGACTCCTGAGAATACCTCAGATAGCAAGGACATCAAACCAGTCAACCCTGAAGGAAATCAACCCTGAATATTCATTGGAAGTACTGATGCTTAAGCTGAAGCTCTGATATTTTGGCCACCTGATGAGAGGAGCCGACTCATTGGAAAAGACCCTAATGCTGGGAAAGACTGAGGGCAGGAGAAGAAGGGGTGACAGAGAATGAGATGGTTGGATGGCATCACCGACTCAATGGACATGAGCTTAAGCAAACTCCAGGAGATGGAGTGAAGGACAGTGAAGTCTGGTATGCTCCATTCCTTGCAGTCGCAACGAGTTGGACAGAACTCAGTGATTGAACAACAACAACATATGTTTTTACATTTAGAGAAATAAAAGGGGAAATTTGAGTTTAAAGCTAGAGACTACTGAAAGGTTGTTGTTGAATCACGTGAAGACACCGGGATTCTTGGCCCCGGGAGGAGAAGAATTCAATCTAGGGCCAGAGACGAGGCTTGATCACTCAGGGCTTTTGTGTAATGAAGTTCTATTAAAGTATAAAGGAGATAGAGAAAGCTTCTGACATAGGCATCAGAAGGGGGCAGAAAGAGTACCCGCTTGCTAGTGTTAGCAATGAAGTTATATACTCTACAATGAATCCAAAGAATGTCTTGAGGTTATAAAGACCTCACCAGACCTACTCTCATAATTTACATTTTAAGATAACAGAATTAGCCAGAAGGTTTAATCCAGAGACTATCCTCAAGCAGGATACATTATTGTTATATAATCCTAAGGAATGCAGAGAAGGAAAAAAAGTTTGTCCTTCCTCCTTGAGAATTCCAGACCCCTCTCTGCTTGGGGACCCCTAGACTCCTTATCAACCTGCCTAGGAAATGACTCTCTCACTACAAAAATTACCAAAGCTAAGGAAAATAAAGTGAAAGAGAACTAACTTCTAGAACTGGAGATTAAAACTTAAAGAAGTCAGTCGATAAGTTTTGATAGATCAGAAACAGTTTAGAGCTTCTGACGGATTTTGTGAACTAGTAGTCCTGAAAGAAATTGTTATGCAAAGAAATGAAAAAAATATGAAAGTGGTATGTACAATAGATTGAGAACTATCAACTTAGGTCTAATCAGAGTTCCAAAAGAAAGGAGAAAGATTGGGGCAGAAGTAATATTTAAAGAGAATGGTTAAGATTTTTCTAGAACTTACAAACACTTGACAAGTTCAGAAATGCAACATATCCCAAACAGGATAAATAAAAAGTGGTCCACAATTAGACAAACAATAGTGAAACTCCATAATGCCAAGAACAAAGAGCGGGTATTAAAAAGAAAACCAGATAGAAAAAACAGATTACCTTCAAATGAATAAAAATTAGATAAAATTATGAAAAACAACACTGGAAAGCATAATATAATATCTTCAATGTGCTAAAAAAGTAACTTTACTGAGAATTATATATTCAGTAGAATATCTTTGTTTCAAAAATGAGGGGAGAAGTAAGAACACATTCAGACAGACAAAATCCAAGATAGTTTGAAACGAAATGACGTTCAGTGGGAAATTTCAAATCATGTACTTAAGGTAGAAGAAAAATGTTCCCATTGAGAAGGTCTGTGATAGAAGAAAGAATCATTAGCAAAGAAAGTTGTAGATACGTGAGTAAAACTGAAACAATGAAAATATACCATAATAATTGTATGCATGTATTTAAAAAAAGAACTATATCCCTGAAGGTAGTATAAATTAGGAAAGGCTTCCCAGGTGGTGCAGTGGTCAAGAATCCACCTGCCAATGCAGGAGATGAGGGTTCAATCCCTGGGTCAGGAAGATCTCCTAGAGCAGAAAATGGCAACCCACTCCAGTATTCTTGCCTGAAAAATTCCATGGACAGAGGAGCCTGGCAGGCTACAGTTCATGGGGTCTCAAATAGTCAGACATGACTAAGCGTGCACACACACACACACACACACACACACGTAAGTTAGGAAGGGATGACAGAAATTAAAATGTTCTCAGTTTCTAG
Source organism: Bubalus bubalis (assembly GCF_019923935.1). Taxonomy (NCBI): domain Eukaryota; kingdom Metazoa; phylum Chordata; class Mammalia; order Artiodactyla; family Bovidae; genus Bubalus; species Bubalus bubalis. The sequence goes on along the minus strand of NC_059181.1, from coordinate 75,365,607 downwards.
TATTGTTTGGATGGGGGGTGAATATAATGATGAGACTGAAATGATGGAGTGTTACCCAGCCATTAAAAATAATACATTTGAATCAGTTCTAATGAGGTGGATGAAACTGGAGCCTATTATACAGAGTGAAGTAAGCCAGAAAGAAAAACACCAATACAGTATACTAACGCATATATATGGAATTTAGAAAGATGGTAACAAAAACCCTGTATACAAGACAGCAAAAGAGACACTGATGTATAGAACAGTCTTTTGGACTCTGTGGGAGAGGGACAGGGTGGGATGATTTGGGAGAATGGCATTGAAATATGTATAATATCATATATGAAACGAGTCGCCAGTCCAGGTTCGATGCATGATACTGGATGCTTGGGGCTGGTGCACTGGGACAACCCAGAGGGATGGTACGGGGAGGGAGGAGGGAAGAGGGTTCAGGACGGGGAACACGTGTATACCTGTGGTGGATGTATGTTGATATATGGCAAAACCAATACAATATTGTAAAGTTAAAAAGTAAAATAAAATAAAAAGATGTGAACACAGGTTAAAATTTCTAGGGTGACCAATAAAGAAAATAAAAAGAAGGTAGAGTCAACAAATTCTGTTATAGAAAAAAATTAAGTGTAAACATAAAGCAAAGAAATAAGAAGAGGTAACAAAACCCACAAAAACTTGATATAAAAAATTCCAAAGATATTAAAAATTATAGTAAATGCAAATGGTAAAAATGATCTAGTTAAAAGTCAAAGACAAAAAGAGTGTATTTACAAAATACAGTCACATGCTTTTTATATGAGACATTCCTAAAACAACTACTTAGAAAAGTCAGGGGAAAAACAGGAATAAAAAAATACATATTGGGCAAACAGCCACCAAAAGAAAGGTACTATAAGTTATATGAATATTAGGATAAATAGATTTTAAGACAAAAACCACTACTAGAGATAAAGTGCCTATATTAAGGCCAAAAGTTTAAATAAGAGAGATTACTTTCTTAAACTTGTATGAATCTATTAATATATTCTCAAAATTAATGAAACAAGGAAAAACAGGCAAAATCACCATCACAGAGGGAGTTTAACTTATTATCTATGATGGGTTATCAAAAGAAGATTTAAAAAATAGTAATGAGCAGAAATGGGCAAATGACAACCTGTGGACCAGTCACCTGTTTATGTAACTCAAATTTTACTGAATCACAGCTATACTCATTCATTAATACATTGTCTGTGGCTGCTTTTGTGCTACAACAATAATTAAGAAGGTGTGACAGAGATGCGTATGTTTAAAATATTTACTATAAGGCTTTTTAAAGAAAAAAACTCTATTGACTCCTGGTCTCATGGACACATGTAACACAAAGAATTGAACAACTGTAAAATACATAATATTTTCAAGCACAAATGAAAATATATAAAAATTGAGCACACCCTGTGCCATTTCAGGAACTGAAACTCTCAGGAAGTTTCAAAGGACTAATATACAGAATATGCTAACACAAAATTCCAACAGCTAAATCTTACTTAATGGTAAGAGACTGATTGTTTATTCCCTTACATCAGCAACATAAAAAATGCCACTCTTAATACTTCTAGTCAACATTTTACTGGAGGTTCTAGTCAGTGCATTCAGGCAAGAATAAGAAATAGAAGACAATAAACCTGAAAGGAATAAATAAAACTCTCTCTATTCACAGATGACATGATCTTGTACACAGAAAATCCTAACAAACCCAGCATAATCCCTACAACAAATAAATTCTACAAGGCTGCAGGATAAAATATCAATGCACAAAAATCAACTGTATTGTTATATACTAGCAATAAATGATCTGAAAATGAAATTAAGAAAGCAATTCCATTTAAAACATCAAAAAATAAAATCCTTAGGAATAAATTTAACAAAGAAGTGTAAGACTTGTACACCAAAACCTGTAAAAAATGTTGAAAGAAATAGAGAAGATGTAAATAAATAGAAGGCATCACAGATATCCCAAGTTCTTGGATTAGAAAGTTAATATTGTTAAAATGCCAATTACTTCCCAAATTGATCCACAGATTTCACTTTGAAAATTCCAATTGCCTTTTTTCCCCATAAAAATAAAAATTTTATGCTAAATTCATACAGATGTGAAAGGAACCCAGAATAGCCAAAACAATCTTGAAAAAGAAGAAAAATGTTAGAAGACATGTAGTCCCCAATTTCAAAACTTGTTACAAAATGATAGTGTGTTATAGCTATAGGGATAGACATATATACAAATGGAATAGAATTTTGAGTCTAGAAATGAACCCATGCATTTATAGTCAACTGATTTTCAACAAAAGAACAAAGAAAATTCAATGGAGTAAAAATAGTATTTTCTATAAATAGTACATGGACACCTGAAAACTCACAAAAGGACAAAGTTGGATCCTAACATCATGCCACAGACAAAAAATTAATGCAAAATGGATCATGTAAATAACTATAAGAGCTAAAACTATAAAACTCTTAAAAGAAAACATAAAGGTGAATCTTCATGATTTTGGGTTAAGCAATGATTTCTTGTATACAACATTAGAAGCAATAGCAACAAAACTAAAAAAATAAAAATAAGTTGGACTTCATCAAAATTAAAAACTTGTGTTGCAAATGATATCAATATAGTAAAAGGACAAACCATAGACAATACTTACAAATCATATGTCTCATAAAGAACTTGTATCTAGAATATATAAACTATATATATTCTGAACTTGCAATTCAGCAATAAAAAGGCTAATTACCCAATTTAAAAAATGACAAAGAATCTGAATAGACAATTCTTCAAAGATGTACAAATTATCAGCAAGCAGATGAAAAAATGCTTGACATTATTACTTATTACAGAAATGCAAATCAAAATCCCCACTAGGATGGCTACAATCAAAAAAAGCATACAATAACAAGGACTGGTAAATAAGTGGAAAAACTGGAACCTTAATATACTGCAGGTGAGAAGATAAAATGGTGTAGTTGCTTTGGAAAACAGCCTGGCACTTCCTCAAAAAGTGAAAGCTGATTTACTATATGGACCAGAAATTCCATTCCTAGGTCTATACCCAAGAGAAATGAAAGTAAATGTTGACACAAAATTTATACACCAAAGGTCATAGCAACATCAGCCATAATAGTCCCAAAGTGAAAATAACCCAAATATCTATCAGCTGATACATGGAAAAATATTCGCTGTATTTTCAAAATGAAGTATTCAGTTCAGTTCAGTTCAGTCACTCAGTCGTGTCTGACTCTTTGTGACCCCATGAATCACAGCACGCCAGGCTTCCCTGTCCATCACCAACTCCCCGAATTCACTCAGACTCACATCCAGCGAGTCAGTGATGCCATCCAGTCATCTCATCCTCTGTCATCCCCTTCTCCTCCTGCCCCCAATCCCTCCCAGCATCAGAGCCTTTTCCAATGAGTCAACTCTTCACATGAGGTGGCCAAAGTACTGGAGTTTCAGCTTTAGCATCATTCCTTCCAAAGAAATCCCAGGGCTGTTCTCCTTCTGAATGGACTGGTTGGATCTTCTTGCAGTCCAAGGGACTCTCAAGAGTCTTCTCCAACACCACAGTTCAAAAGCATCAATTCTTCGGTGCTCAGCTTTCTTCAGAGTCCAAATCTCACATCCATACATGACCACTGGAAAAACCACAGCACTGACTAGACGGACCTTTGTTGGCAAAGTAATGTCTCTGCTTTTCAATATGCTATCTAGGTTGGTCATAACTTTTCTTCCAAGGAGTAAGCTATTACTCATCAATAAAAAGAAACTACATAATGATACATTCTATAACATGGATGAAACTCGAAAACATTTTGGTAATTGAAAGAAGCCAGTAACAAAAGGTCATATATTATGACCTTTAGAATCATATAATTCTATTTATATGTCATGTCTGGCATCGGCATTGATCTACTTTCGTCAGAAAGTAGATTAGACCAGGGGCTTAGGAAAGAGTGAAATTGAAGTGATGATAATGGGTATAGGGTTTCTTTTTGTAGTGATGATTTTTTTTCCCCTAAAATTAGCAGTAAGGGGATTTCCAAGATGGCAGAGGAGAAGACGGATGTGAAGTTCATCTGCCCCTACAAACACATCAAGAATACATCTACATATGGAACAGTTCTCACAGAGCACCTGATGAACACTAGCAGAGGACCTTGGACACCTAAAGGACAAGAAAGATCCCCACGTAACTGGGCAGGACAAAAGAAAGAAGAGAAAAGGAAGAGAGGAAGCAGGATGGGACCTGAGTCCCTGGTGGGGAGCTGGAGGTGAGGAGAAGCTCCAACATCTGGGGAAGCCCCTTTATCAGCAAGGAAATCAGATAGGACAGAAGGGGAGATTTGGGGTCTTGGAGGAGAGGTCAGCAATTGGTCAGTGGCAGGGAGGACAGAGGCAGACCTACAGAGGGTTTGTCCCACAGCACTGTGCACCTCAGTCTGAGATGGGTGTCCTGGGGCTAGGTTCTGTAACGTGGGGTTTGGAAAGCAGACTAAAGGAGGATATTGCTGCTGGCTATGAGAAGACAGCATGAGGGGATGAGGGTGAGGAACTCTGAAATCAGGAATGCCTGTGGAGAAAGCCATGACCACTATAGAGGCAACGTGCCACTGTTGAGTGATGCTCAGTTGCGCCCGACTCTTTGCAACCTCATGTACTATACAATCCATGGAATTCTCCAGACCAGAATACTGGAGTGAGTAGCCTTTCCCTTCTCCAGGGGATCTTCCCAACCCAGGGATCGAACCCAGGTCTCCCACAGTGAACACAGATTCTTCACCAACTGAGCCACAATGGAAGCCCAAGAATACTGGAGTGAGCAGCCTTTCCCTTCTCCAGTGGATCTTCCTGACCCAGGAATCGAACTGGGGTCTCCTGCATTGGAGGTGGATTCTTTACCAACAGAGATATCAGGGAAGTCCAAGATGAAGTAGGAGAAAGGCAAATTTATGATATCACTTATATGTGGAATCTAAATAAGGGTACAAATGAGCTTATCTACAGAACAGAAATAGAGTTACAGATATAGCAAACAAACTGATGGTTACAGAGGGGGAGGGGGGAGGAATAAATCGAGAGATTAGGATTTACATATACAAAATGTGCATGTGTGCATGTGTGCTAAGTTGTTTCAGTCATGTCCAACTCTTTGCAACCCCATGAACTGTAGCCCACCAGGCTCCTTGGGATTCTCCAGGCAAGAATACTGGAGTGGGGTACCATGCCCTCCTCCAGGGGATCTTCCCAACCCAGGGATCAAACCTACCTCTCTTATGTCTCCTGCATTGGCAGGTGGGTCCCTTGCCACTAGTGCTACCTGAGAAGCCCACATATACACATTACTATATATAAAATAGATAACTAATAAGGATCTGCTATATACTGCTGGAACTTCTGGGAACTCTGGCCTATATGGGGACGAAAAACTCTAAAAAATAGTTGATATATGTATATATAAAACTGATTCACTTTACGGTACATCTGAAACTAACACATTGTAAATCAATTATATTCCAATGAAAATTTAAAAAAAATAATATTAGCATTAAATCTAAATATTCTAAAACCCAATTATTTCTAAAAAATAACTAAAACATGAATAAATGCTTATGACTTGATTAGGCAAAAATTTCTTAGACATGACATCAAAATCATAACCCATAAATTCAAGAACTGACAAATTCGATTTTATAAAAATCAAAATATTCTGTTCCTGAAAAGACACTGTTAAAATGAGGTAGTGTGTGCAGAACAATGACCCCCACCCAAAAACCTCTTAATCCTTGGAAGCCATGAATATGTTATGTTACAATAAATGAGAGTTAAAGTTGCATATATAACTAACATTAATCAGTTAACCTTAAGAGAAGAAGATTTTCCTGGATTATCTGGGTGGGTTCAAAGTAATCTTAAGACATTAGAAGTAGAAGGGGCACGTGGAAGGGTAATGTCAGGGGGAGATGTGACTGTAGAAGAATGGTCAGTATGCTGTGACACGAGAATGACGTACACTATTTTTCCTAGCTTTGAAAATGCATAGTTTTGGAAGTTTTGGCCACAGCAATCAGAGCAGAAAAAGAAATAAAAGGAATCCAGATCAGAAAAGAAGAATTAAAACTCTCACTCTTTGCAGATGACCTGATCCTCTACATACAAAACCCTAAAGTCTCCACCAGAAAATTACTAGAGCTACTCAATGAATATAGTAAAGTTACAGGATATAAAATTAACACACAGAAATCCCTTGCATTCCTATACACTAATAATGAGAAAGCAGAAAGAGAAATTAAGGAAACAATTCCATTCACCACTGCAACGAAAAGAATAAAATAATTAGGAATATATTTACCTAAAGAAACAAAAGGCCTATTTATAGCAAACTATAAAACACTGGTGAAAGAAATCAAAGAGGACACAAATAGATGGAGAAATATACAATGTTCATGGATCGGAAGAATCGATATAGTGAAAATGAGTATACTACCTAAAACAATCTAAGATTCAATGCAATCCCTATCAAGCTACCAATGGTATTTTTCACAGAACTAAAACAAATAATTTCACAATTTGTATGGAAATACAGAAAACCTCGAATAGCCAAAGCAATCTTGAGAAAAAAGAATGGAACTGGAGGCATCAACCTGCCTGACTTCAGTCTCTACTACAAAGCCACAGTCATCAAGACAGTATGGTACTGGCACAAAGACAGAAATATAGATCAATGGAACAAAATAGAAAGCCCACAGATAAATCCATGCACCTATGGACACCTTATCTTTGACAAAGGAGGCAAGAATATACAATGGATTAAAGACAGTCTCTTTATCAAGTGGTGCTGGGAAAACTGGTCAACCACCTGTGAAAGAATGAAACTAGAACACTTTCTAACACCATACATAAAAATAAACTCAAAATGGATTAAAGATCTAAATGTAAGATCAGAAACTATGAAACTCCTAGAGGAAAACATAGGCAAAACACTCTCTGACATAAACCACAGCAGGATCCTCTATGACCCACCTCCCAGAATACTGGAAATAAAAGCAAAAATAAACAAATGGGATCTAATTAAAATTAAAAGCTTTTGCACAACAAAGGAAACTATATGCAAGGTGAAAAGGCAGCCTTCAGAATGGGAGAAAATAATAACAAATGAAGCAAGTGATAAAGAATTAACCACAAAAATACACAAACAACTCCTGCAGCTCAATTCCAGAAAAATAAATGACCCAATCAAAAAGTGGGCCAAAGAATTAAACAGACATTTCTCAAAAGAAGACATACAGATGGCTAACAAACACATGAAAAGATGCTCAACATCACTCATTATCAGAGAAATGCAAATCAAAACCACAGTGAGGTACCATTAAACCCTCTTACACTGTTGGTGGGAATGCAAACTAGTACAGCCACTATGGAGAACAGTGCAGATTCCTTAAAAAACTGGAAACAGAACTGCCATATGACCAGCAATCCCACTGTTGGGCATACACACTGAGGAAACCAGAATCGAAAGAGACACGTGTACCCCAATGTTCAGTGCAGCACTGTTTATAATAGCCAGGGCATGGAAGCAACCTAGATGTCCATCAGCAGATGAATGGATAAGAAAGCTGTGGTACATATACACAATGGAGTATTACTCAGCCATTAAAAAGAATACATTTGAATCAGTTCTAATGAGGTGGATGAAACTGGAGCCTATTATACAGAGTGAAGTAAGCCAGAAAGAAAAACACTAATACAGTATCCTAATGCATATATATGAAATTTAGAAAGAAGGTAATGATAACCCTGTATGTGAGACAGCAAAAGAGACACAGATGTATAGAACAGTCTTTTGGACTCTGTGAGAGAGGGAGAGGGTGGGATGATATGGGAGAATGGCATTGAAACATGTAAAATACATTTGTGAAACAAAGTGCCAGTACAGGCTTGATGCATGATAAGGGTGCTTAGGGCTGGTGCACTGGGATGACCCAGAGGGGTAGGATGGGGAGGGAGGTGAGAAGGGGGTTCAGGACGGGGAACACATGTACACTCATGGTGGATTCAAGTCAATGTATGGCAAAACCAATACAATATTGTAAAGTAAAATTAATTAATTAATTAATTAAAAAATAAAACATTTTGCTTGCATTAAAAAAAAAAAAAATGAATGAAATGGCCATAAGCCAAGGGAAGTGGTCCAGTCTCTAAAGCTGAAAAAAAGAAGAAAGTGGATTCTCTCAAGATGCTCCAGAAACAAATGCAACCCTGCCAACACCTTGACTTTAGTCCAGTATACTTGTATTAGAATTCTAGCTTAATAAAAACTACAAGATGATAAAATTGTGCTGTGTAAAATCACTAATTTCCTGGTAGTCTTTTACAGAAGCAATGAAAAAGTAATATATAAAGAAGAGATAAGTCACAGTTTAGGAGAAAATATGTGCAAATCACATACTTAATATAGGGCTGAAAGTCCAGAATATATAAAAAATTTTAAAGCACAATAATAACAAACTAAACAAATAACCTAATAAAAATGGCCCAAACATTTTAACAGATTATTCACAAAAAAAGAATGGCAAATAAACACATGAAAATATGCTCAACATATTAGTTAATAGAAAAATACAGGTGCAATGTTAGGTCTATATATAACCATTAGAATAACTAATATATATATATAATGATGTTCAACTTTATCAATAACACAGAAATGCAAATGAAAACCACAGTGAGAAAGTATTTCAATTCCACCTATTTGGCAAAGTCTGACAATATCAAGTTGACAAGAATATGGAGCAACCTTGAATTGGGCTATATACACACAATGAAATATTATAAATTAAGGAGAAATGTATAAATTACAGCTACATGGAAAAATCTGGATGAATCTCAGAAATGTTGAGAATAAAAAAGTATTTGTAGAGCAAAAGAGGAAAATTGGAGAAAATTATATGCAGGTATATTTCCATCAACATATAGTTCAAAAACTTATAAAACCAAAAACATTGTTTAGTAATACTGACATACAAGATAAAGGTAAAAAGTAAAGAAAGGAAGCAATAATCAAAATTCAGGATAGGGTAATGGTTATCTCTGTATGGACAGGGAATGCTATAAGAACAAAGGGATTTTATTTTGTTTTTCCTTTAAACTAGATGGTAGGTATATGGTTGTTCATCATGTTATTTTTATACTTTTCATAAACTGATTAAATAGTCTTTTAATTCTAATCCATAGTCAATAAAAACAAATATAAAACGTAAAAGAATTATGAAAAACTTAATGAGGTAAGGACTTAGTCTCTTCAAAATTACATATTATCTGCTTTATATTCAGGGTGTATCATCTTTCCTTAAGATTTGAGAAAGACATATTTGGGAAGAATCAAGTTTACCAATCAACAGCAAGGGAACTAGATTATTAATAGCTTTAGATCTGATCTACCAGCAACAAATATGAGACAGTTTAGGTTTGGTAAAACTTTACAAGTAATGGGTCACACAATTCTTGTTTTACCATTAGACAGATCACCCTTTGCTACCTGTACCGGGATTAAAATGTTTCTCTTTTCACGCTAATACTTGAAAATTAAATTCACTACATTAGCAACTATGTGTAATTAGGAAGGTCAGAGGTACATATTTTATATTAAAGGAATGTAACATGCATAAAAAGCAGGTACACAGCAGGTAAGGAAGTTTCCCAGCTCCCAAGAAAGGAAGAATATATGTGGATATATGGGTGTTAAAACAGATAAAATCATTTACTTACATGTTTGTTTCTTTACATGTACATGTTCCTTTTTACACTCCCCAATTCAAACCTTATGAGTCATAAAGTGTTCTTGTTCTCTCTTGTATCCTAATCAAAACCTGCTGATTTTTCATTTATACCCCAGTATAAATTAGATCAACAGTCTAAAGAACAGGTTTGTTTATTGTGGTTTATTGTAAGCAAAATTTTGAATATGAACTTTTCCAGGAAGAACATTCAAAGTTTCATCAGATTCTCAAAGGAATCAAAATGGTTAAAATCGGTGCTTTAAACTATTTTCCTTCTTAGATATGGGCATTCAAGCATACTTGAAAGGTTTATTATAAAAATACTTCTTGAAATGATAAACAAAATTGACAAACCCTTAGCTAGTCTAACTAGCAAAAATAAATAAATAAATAAATAAAAAGAGTAGATTCAAATAAAATTAGAAATGAAATACCAGAGATTATAATTGGTGCCTCAGAAACAAAAAGGATCATAAAAGACTATCATGAATAAGTACATGCCAACAAATTGGATAACTTAGAAGAAATCAGTAAATTGCTAGAAACATACAACCTACCAAGAAGAAATGCAAAGTCTGAAGAGACCAGTTAGGAGACTGAGTCAGTAGTCAAAATCCCCTCAACAAAGAAGAACCCAGGATGAGATGGCTTCACAGGTAAATTAAAAATTCAAATACCAGTTCTTCTTGAACTCTCCCACAAAACGGAAGAGGGAATACTCCTAAACTCATTTGATTGTATCACTCTGATCAAAAACAGACACAGAAACTATAGGAAAATAAAACCACAAACCAGTATCCTTAGCGAAGTGAAAGTGAAAGTTGCTCAGGCATGTCTGACTCTTCGCGACCCCATGGACTATACAGTCCATGGAGTTCTCCAGGCCAGAATACTGGAGTGGGTAAACTTTCCCTTCCCAGGGGATCATCCCAACCCAGTGACTGAACCCAGGTCTCCCCCACTACAGGCAGATTCTTTACCAGCTGAGCCACAAAGGAAGCCCGTCCCTAGTGAACACAGATGCAAAAAATTTCAATAAAGTCAGTGAAAGTGAAAGTGAAGTAGCTCAGTCATGTCCGACTCTTTGCGACCCCGTGGACTGTAGCCTACCATGCTCTTCACTCCATGGGATTCTGCAGGCAAGAATACTGGAGTGGGTTGCCATTTCCTTCTCCAGGGGATCTTCCCAGCTCAGGGATCAAACCTGGGTCTCCCATATTGCAGGAAGACGCTTTAACATCTGAGCCACTAGGGATTCCAAGTAAACTAAATTCAACAGCATAGTAAAAGGATTAAATAACAGGAACAAGTGGACTGTATCCCTGGAATGCAAGGATGATTTATCATGTGCATATCAACGTGATACACCACATTAACAGAATAAAAGACAAAACTCATATTTGTCATCATCTCAATAGATGCAGAAAAAGTATTTTATGAAATTCAAAATCCATTCATGAGCGAAAGCTCTCAACAAAATAGGTACAGAAGGAACTTAACTCAATAAACATATATGAAAAACCCATGGCTAACATCAACTGGAAAAAAAAAACAAAACTGAAAAATTATTCTCTAAGTCCACTCAAGTCAGGGATACCCACATTCAAAACTTCTATTTAATACAATATTAGAAATCCTAGCTAGAACAACTAGACAACAAAAAGAAATTAAAAAAATCAAATCAGAAAGGAAGAAGTTAAGGATCTGCACAAGACACAATAATGTATGTTGAAAACTCAAAGAACAACCAAAAATTATGAGAATTAATAAACAAAGTCATTAAACTTCAAAATATAAAATCAACATACAAAAAGTTAGTGGTGTTTCTACACATTAATGGTGAACTATCCAAAAAAATTAAGAAAATAATTCCATTTCCAATAGCAATAAAAAGAATAAAATAGACAAGAATAAACTCAACAAGAGGTGAAAGACTTGGACACTGAAAATTATTAAAAAACTGATAAAGGAAATTAAAGAAGACACACAAAAAGGAAAGATATCCCATGTCCATGGATTGGAAGAATTAATATTGCTAAAATGTCCATGCTGCCCAAAGTGATGTATAGATTAAATGCAACTATTAAAATCCCAATGGCATTCTTTATAGAAACAGAAAAAAAAGTCCTAAATTTCAAATGAAAAAAAGAAAAGAAATCTTGAATAGAAAAGCAAGTTTTAAGCAAGAACAAGCTGGAGGTATCACACTTTCTGATTTCAAAACCATTATCAAGAAAAAGAAATGCAACAAGGCAAAGCGGTTGTCTGAGCAAGTCATAAAAATAGCTAAGAAAGGAAGAGAAGCAAAAGGCAAATGAGAAAGGGAAAGATGTACACATTTGAATGCAGAAGCAACAGTTAGAACTGGATATAGAACACGGACTGGTTCAAAACTGGGAAAGGAGTATGTCAAGGCCGTATATTGTAATCTTGCTTATTTAACTTACATGCAGAGTACATCATGAAAAATGCTGGGCTGGATGAAGCACAAGCTGTAATCAAGATTGCTAGGAGAAATATCAATAATCTCAAATATGCAGATGACACCATGCTAATGGCAGAAATCACTGCAGATGGTGGCTGCAGCCATGAAATTAAAAGATGTTTGATCCTTGGAAGAAAAATTATGACAAACCTAGACAGCATGTTAAAAAGCAGAGATGTTACTTTGCCAACAAAGGTCTGTAGAGTCAAAGCCATGGTTATTCCAGTAGTCGTGTATAGATGTGAGAGCTAGACCATAAAGAAGGCTAAGTGCTAAAGAATTGATGCTTTTGAACTGTGGTGCTGGAGATTCTTGAGAGTCCTTTGGACAGCAAGGAGATCAAACCAATCAGTGCTAAAGGAAATCAATCCTGAATATTCATTAGAAGGACTGATGCTGAAGCTCAAACTCCAATACTTTGGCCACCTGATGCGAAGAGTTGACTCATTGGAAAAGACTCTAATGCTGGGAAAGATTAAGGGCAGGAGGAGAAGGGGGCAACAGAGGATGAGATGGTTGGATGGCATTATTAAATTAATGGAAATTAGTTTGAGCATACTCCATGAGGTAGTGAAAGACTGGAAAGCCTGGTGTGCTGGAGTCCACAGAGTCACAAAAAGTTGGGTATGAGTGAGCGACTGACCAACAACAACAAATCACACTTTCTGATTTCAAAATATATTACAAAGTTATAGTAATCCAAATATTATTATATTGGCATAAAACAGGCATATAGAACAATGTAACAGAACAGACTACACAGAAATAAATATATGCCTTTATGGCCAATCTTGATCTTTGACAAGGGTGATAAAGACAGTGGGAAAAGGACAGTCATTTCAATAAACGGTGTTGGGGGCTTCCCTGGTGGATCAGTGGTGAAGAATCTGCCTGCCAAGGGAGGAGACACAGGTTTGACCCCTGATCTGGGAAGACCCACATGCCACAGTGCAACTAAGCCTGTGTGCCACAACTATTGAGCCTGTGCTCTAGAGCCTGGGAACCACAACTACTGAACCCACATGCCACAACTACTGAAATCTGGGCACTGTAGAGCCCATACTCTGCAACAAGAGAAACCACTGCAATGTGAAGTTCGCAACTAAAGAGTGGCTCCTGCTGACCACAACTAGCGAAAGCCCACACCCACGGAATGAAGACCCAGCACAGCCAAAAATAAATAAATAAAACTATTTTTAAAAAAATGGTGTTGGGAGAACTGGGTATCTAGATGCAGAAGAATGAAATGGGACCCAAATTTCACATCTCATACCATATACAAAGATCAACGCAAAACACATGAAGCACGGCACTCAAAGCCAGTGCACTGGGAACCCAGAGGGATGGGATGGGAAAGGAGGTGGGAGGGGAGTTCACAGTAGGGAGACACATGTACACCTGTGACTGATTCATGCCAATGTATGGCAAAAACCATCACAATACTGTAAAGTAATTAGCCTACAATTAAAAGAAATAAATTAAAGAAAATAAAAAAAGGAAAACAGATTGAAGAATTAAATGTAAAACTATTAAAAAAAAAAGAAACAGGGTTAAAGCTTCCGGACACTGGTCTTAGCAATGACCCCCAAAGCACAAACATAAGCAAAAATAAACAAGTGAAATAACGTTAAACTAAAAAGCCTCTGTACAGCAAAGGAAAAAGTTAACAGGGACAACCTAAAGAAAGGGAGAAAATATTTGCAAAACTTACATCTGATCAAGGTTAACATCCCAAACATATAAGTAGCTCATATAACTTAATACCAAAAACCAACTGATTAAAAACATGGGCATGCTGGGGGCAGAGAGGCCAGTGTGCAACAGCCAGAGTCAGAAGGCAAAGGGCAATCTTGGCCCCAGAGACTGGCATCCTCCACCAAACTGTGAGCAGGCTCCCAGTTGCTAACCAAGTCTTCTTGGGATCTTGGACGGCTGACATCTGCCAGGAGGGTCGCAGCCTGAGATCAGCTTCCTAGAGGAGACACACAGCACACCTGAGACAATGTTCTTGTGGTGCATCCAGGAAACCTCGAATAGCCAAAGCAATCTTGAGAAAGAAGAATGGAACTGGAGGAATGAACCTGCCTGACTTCAGGCTCTACTACAAAGCTACAGTCATCAAGACAGTATGGTACTGGTACAAAGATGGAAATATAGATCAGTGGAACAAAATAGAAAGCCCAGAGATAAATCCACGCACCTATGAACACCTTATCTGTGACAAAGGAGGCAAGAATATACAATGGAGAAAAGACAATCTCTTTCACAAGTGGTGCTGGGAAAACTGGCCAACCACTTGTAAAAGAATTAAACGAGAACACTTTCTAACACCATACACAACAATAAACTCAAAATGGATTAAAGATCTAAATGTAAGGCCAGAAACTATGAAACTCCTAGAGGAAAACATAGGCAAAACACTCTCTGACATAAATCACAGCAGGATCCTCTATGACCCACTTCCCAGAATGGAAATAAAAGCAAAAATAAGCAAATGGGACCTAATTAAACTTAAAAGTTTTTGCACAATGAAGGAAACTGTTAGCAAGGTGAAGAGAGAGACTTCAGAATGGGAGAAAATAATAGCAAATGAAGCAAGTGACAAAGAATTAATCTCAAAAATATACAAGCAGCTCAGGCAGCTCAATACCAGAAAAATAAATGACCCAATCAAAAAATAGGCCGAAGAACTAAAAAGGCATTTCCAAAGAAGACATACAGATGGCTAACAAACACATGAAAAGATGCTCAACATCACTTTTTATCAGAGAAATGCGAATCAAAACCACAATGTGGTAGTACCATCTTATGCCCGTCAGAATGGCTGTTATTCAAAAGTCTACAAAAAATAAATGCTGGAGAGGGTGTGGAGAAAAGGGAGCCCTCTTACACTGTTGGTGGGAATGCAAACTAGTACAGCCACTATGGAGAACAGTGTGGAGATTCCTTAAAAAACTGAAAATAGAATTGCCATATGCCCCAGCAATCCCACTGCTGGGCATACACATCGAGGAAACCAGAATTGAATGAGACATGTGTACCCCAATGTTCATTGCAGCACTGTTTACAATAGTACAATAGCTAGGACATGGAAGCAACCTATATGTCCATTGGCAGACAAATGGATAAGAAAGCTGTGGTACGTATGCACAATGGAATATTACTCAGCTATTAAAAGGAACACATTTGAATCAGTTCTAATGAGGTGGATGAAACTGGAGCCTGTTATACAGAGTGAAGTAAGCCAGAAAGAAAACACCCATACAGTATATTAATGCATATATATGGAATTTAGTAAGATGGTAATGATGACCCTATATGCAAGACAGCAAAAGAGACACAGATATAAAGAACATACATTTGGACTCTGTGGGAGAAGGCAAGGGTCGGATGATTTGAGAGAAAAGCATTGAAACATGTATATTATCATATGTGAAACAGATTGCCAGTCCAGGTTCAATGCATGAGACAGGGTGCTCAGGGCCAGTGCACTGGGACAACCCTGAGCGATGGGATGGGGAGGGAGGTGGGAGGGGGCTTCAGGATGGGGGACACATGTTCACCCATGGCTGATTCATGTTAATGTAAGGCAAAAGCCACTACAATATTGTATAGTAATTAGCCTCCAATTAAAATAAATAAATAAATGTCAAATAATTTTAACAGACATTTCTCAAAAGAAGACATACAAATGTCCAACAGGTATATGAAAATGTGTTCAACACCCACAATCATCAGGTGCAAATTAAAACCTCAATGATATACCATGTCAAAACTGTTAGGATGGCAAAACTCAAGACATAACAAGTGTTGGTAAGAATTTGGACTAAACAGATCCCTTAAACACTGCTGGTAGGAACGTAAATTTGTATAGTTATAATGGAAAACAAAATGGGGGTTTCTCAAAAAGTCAAAAACAGATCTACCATATGATTTGCAATCTCACTTCTGTAACTATATCCAAAGAAAATGAAATATGGATCTTGAAGAGATATTTGTACCTCCCATGTTCACCGCAGCATTATTCAAAGAGCCAGATATGAAAACAACCTAAATGTCAATCAGCAGATGAATGGATAAAGAAAGGTGTATTATGAGTGTGTGTGATACTGAATACTTCAAATTTCATGGCTTAAAAATGTATACATATATGTGTGTGCATGAATGGAATATTAGGATATCCCCCATTTTTGACAAGATGGCTGATCCTAGAGGACATTATGCTAAGAGAAGTAAGGGAGATACAGAAAGAGAAATATTGCACAATCTCATTTATATGTAGAATCTAAAATAGACTCAAAACCAGAGGTAGAATAGTGGTTACCAGTGTGAGGTGAGGTAGAGGGAAAGTGGGGAGGTCTTGGTCCAAGAGTACAAAGTTTTAGTTATGTAAGAAGAACAAGTTCTAGAGATTCAATGTATATCATAGCGACTAGTGACTATGGTTAATAATGATGTATTCTATATTTAACATTTGCTAACAGGGTCAGATATGCAGATGACACCACCCTTATGGCAGAAAGTGAAGAGGAACTAAAAAACCTCTTGATAAAAGTGAAGAGGAGAGTGAAAAAGTTGGCTTAAAGCTCAACATTCAGAAAATGAAGATCATGGCATCTGGTCCCATCACTTCATGGGAAATAGATGGGGAAACGGTATCAGACTTTATTTTTTTGGGCTCCAAAATCACTGCAGATGGTGACTGCAGCCATGAAATTAAAAGACGCTTACTCCTTGGAAGAAAAGTTATGACCAACCTAGATAGCATATTGAAAAGCAGAGACATTACTTTGCCAACAAAGGTCCATCTAGTCAAGGCTATGTTTTTTCCAGTGGTCATGTATGGATGTGAGAGTTGGACTGTGAAGAAAGCAGAGCACCGAAGAATTGATGCTTTTGAACTGTGGTGTTGGAGAAGACTCTTGAGAGTCCCTTGGACTGCAAGGAGATCCAACCAGTCCATCCTAAAGGAGATCAGCCCTGGGTTTTCTTTGGAAGCAATGACGCTAAAGCTGAAACTCCAGTACTTTGGCTGCCTCATGAGAAGAGCTGACTCATTGGAAAAGACTCTGATGCTGGGAGGGATTGGGGAAAGGAGGAAAAGGGACCAACAGAGGATGAGATGGCTGGATGGCATCACCAACTCGATGAACATGAGTTTGAGTGAACTCCGGGAGTTGGTGATGGACAGGGAGGCCTGGTGTGCTGCGATTCATGGGGTCGCAAAGAGTCGGACACGACTGAGCGACTGAACTGAACTGAATTGAAGAGGACAGATCTTAAATATTCTCACCACACACACAAGGAAAATGGTAACTATATAAGATGTCAGATGTTAATTAGCTTGACTGTGCTCATTTCCCAATGTACATATATATAAAAAAAATCAAGCTGTGCACTTTAAATTTGAGAAGGCTTTCTTATCCTTGCTATTCTCTGGTACTCCGTATTCAGTTGGGTATAGCTTTTCCTTTCTCCTTTACCTTTCAATTCTCTTCTTTCTTCAGCTACTTGCAAAGCCTCCTCAGACAACCTCTTTGCCTTCCTGCATTTCTTGGTCACTGCCTCCTGCACAATGTTTTGAACCTCCGTCCCTAGTTCCTCAGGCACTCTATCAAATCTAATAAAGACAGAAATGGTATGGATCTAACAGGAAAAAAAAAAAAAAAAAAAGGTGAAGTCGCTCAGTTGTGTCTGACTCTTTGTAACCCCATACACTAGAGCCTGCCAGGCTCCTCCTTCCATGGGATTTTCCAAGCAAGAATACTGGTGTGGGTTACCACTTCCTTCTCCAGGAGATCTTCCTGATCCAGGGATCGAACCCAGGTCTCCTGCACTACAGGCAGCTTTTACCATCTGATCCACCAGGGAAGCACATGCGAAGATATTAAGAAGAGATGGCAAGAATGCACAGAGGAACTATGAAAAAAAAGGTCTAATGACCAAGATAACCACAATGATGTGTTCACTCACCTAGAGCCAGACATCCTGGAATGTGAAGTCAAGTGGGCCTTGGCAAGCATTACTATGAGCAAAGCTAGTGGTGTTGATGGAATTCCAGCTGAGCTATTTAAAATCCTAAAAGATAATGCTGTTGTAGTGCTGCACTCAATATGTCAACAAATTTGGAAAACTTAGCAGTGGCCACAGAACTGGAAAAGGTCAGTTTTCATTCCAATCCCAAAGAAGAGCAATGCCAAAGCACGTTCAAACTACAGTGAATCTTCAGTCATTTGACATACTAGTAAGGTTATTTTCAAAATCCTTCAAGCTAGGCTTTAGTAGTATGTGAACCAAGAAATTTCAGATGTACACACTGGGCTTCAAAGAGGCAGAGGAACCAGAGATCAAATTTCCAGCATTTCTTTTTTTTTTTTTCCCCCTAAATATATTTATTTTAATTGGAGGCTAATTACTTTACAATATTGTATTGGTTTCGCCATTACACTGACATGAATCTGCCACAGGTGTACATGTGTTCCCCATCCTGAACCACCCTCCCACCTCCCTCCCCATACCATCCCTCTGGGTCATCCAGTGCACCAGCCCAGAGCATACTGTATCATGCATCAAACCTGGACTGGTGATTTTTTTCACATATAATCATATACATGCTTTAATGCCATTCTCCCAAATCATCCCACCCTCGCCTTCTCCCAGAGTCCAAAAGACATATCTGTGTCGCTTTTACTGTCTCACATAAAGGGTTATCATTTGTCAGGGTGTGTTTAACAGGAAGATTCCTACATGCTGTTTCTTACAAGTCCTTTGTTTCTTTTTAATCAGAACAGCAGGCTGCTCCCAGGAACTGAGATAATTGTGTGAGACAGGCTTGAATCTCCTTTAGTAAACATTCTCTTTACGACAAACTTGCTTAGTCTTGATCCCCTTTCTTGAGATATGGATTGTCTCCTGACTTGTGACCATTATTAATCCCTTGTTCCCTTGGTAACGGTTGCTGTACATTTGGTTTTCTGATCTTTATCATTGTTGAAAGAACTTTCTTGTACCACAGACTATATATACTCACAGAAAAATCATTAAGCACTTTTGCTCCATCAGACCTTGGATCCCCATGTCTTTCTTTCTTCCTTCCTTCCTTCCTCCCTCCCTCCCTTCCTTCTCTCTTTCTTTCTCTCTTTCATTCTCTCTTTCACTCTTTCTTTCTCTCTCTCTCTCTCTCTCTCTCCCTCCAGCTCTCTCTTTCACTTTCTTATCGTCGACTCTGGGCCACCAGGTCCCGGTCCATTAAAGGACCCCAACAATCTTTACTGTCTTTCTAAATTCCATATATATGCATTAGTATACTGTATTGGTGTTTTACTTTCTGGCTTGCTTCACTCTGCATAATAGGCTCCAGTTTCATCCAACTCATTAGAACTGATTGAAATGCATTGTTTTTGACGGCTAAGTAATACACCATTGTGTATATGTACCACAGCTTTCTTATACATTTGTCTCCTGATGGACATCTAGGTTACTTCCATGCCCTGGCTATTATAAACAGTGCTGCAATGAACATTGGGGTACATGTGTCTCTTTTATTTCTGGTTTCCTCAGTGTGTATGTCCAGCAGTGGGATTGCTGGGTCATATGGCAGTTCTATTTCCAGTTTTTTAAGGAATCTCCACACTGTTCTCCATAGTGGCTGTACTAGTTTGCATTCCCACCAACAGTGTAAGAGGGTTCCCTTTTCTCCACACCCTCTCCAGCATTTATTGTTTGTAGACTTTTGAATAGCCACCATAAAACTGGTGTGAAATGGTACCTCATTGTGGTTTTGATTTGCATTTATCTGATAATGAGTGATGTTGAGCATCTTTTCATGTGTTTGTTAGCCATCTGTATGTCTTCTTTGGAGAAATGTCTCTTTAGTTCTTTGGCCCACTTTTTGATTGGGTTGTTTATTTTTCTGGAATTGAGCTGCAGGAGTTGCTTGTATATTTATGAGATTCATTCTTTGTCAGTTGCTTCGTTTGCTGTTATTTTCTCCCATTCTGAAGGCTGTCTTTTCACCTTGCTTATAGTTTCCTTTGTTGTGCAGAAGCTTTTAATTTTAATTAGGTCCCATTTGTTTATTTTTGCTTGTATTTCCAATATTATGGGAGGTGGGTCATAGAGGATCTTGTTGTGATTTCTGTCGGAGAGTGTTTTGCCTATGTTCTCCTCTAAGAGTTTTATAGGTTCTGGTCTTATGTTTAGATCTTTAATCCATTTTGAGTTTATTTTTGTGTATGGTGTTAGAAAGTGTTCTAGTTTCTTTCTGTTACAAGTGGTTGACCAGTTTTCCCAGCACCACTTGTTAAAGAGATTGTCTTTTCTCCATTGTATATTCTTGCCTTCTTGGTCAAATATAAGGTGTCCATTTGTGCGTGGATTTATCTCTGGGCTTTCTATTTTGTTCCATTGATCTATATTTCTGTCTTTGTGCCAGTACCATACTGTCTTGATGACTGTAGCTTTGTAGTAGAGCCTGAAGTCAAACAGGTTGATTCCTTCAGTTCCATTCTTCTTTCTCAAGATTGCTTTGGCTATTCGAGGTTTTTTGTATTTCCATACAAATTGTGAAATTATTTGTTCTAGCTCTGTAAAAAATACCATTGGTAGCTTGATAGGGATTGCAATGAATTTACAGATTGCTTTGGGTAGTACACTCATTTTCACTATATTGATTATTCCAATCCATGAACACAGTATATTTCTCCATCTATTAGTGTCCTCTTTGATTTCTCTCACCAGTGTTTTATAGTTTTCTATATAGAAGTCTTTTGTTTCTTTAGGTAGATATATTCCTAAGTATTTTATTCTTTTCGTTGCAATGGTGAATGGAATAGTTTCCTTAATTTCTCTATTTTCTCATTTATAGTGTATAGGAATGCAAGGGATTTCTGTGTGCTGATTTTATATCCTGCAAGTTTACTATATTCATTGATTAGTTCTAGTAATTTTCTGTCATGTCATCTGCAAACAGTGAGTGTATTACTTCTTCTTTTCCAATTTGGATTACTTTTATTTCTTTTTCTGCTCTGATTGTTCTGGCAAAAACTTCCAAAACTATGTTGAATAGTAGTGGTGAGAGTGGGCATTTGTTTCTGACTTTATGGGAAACGCTTTCAATTTTTCAGCAATGAGGATAATGTTTTCTGTGGGTTTGTCACATATAGCTTTTATTATGTTGAGGTATGTTCCTTCTATTCCTGCTTTTTGGAGGGTTTTTATCATAAATGAATGCTGAATTTTGTCAAAGGCTTTCTCTGCATCTATTGAGATAACCATGTGGTTTTTATTTTTCAATTTTTTAATGTGGTATATTACATTGATTGATTTGCAGATATTGAAGAGTCCTTGCATCCCTATGATAAAGCCCACTTGGTCAGGATGTACCATCTTTTTAGTGTGATGTTGGATTCTATTTGCTAGAATTTTGTTAAGGATTTTTGCATCTATGTTCATCACTGATATTGGACTGAAGTTTTCTTTTTTTGTGGCATCTTTCTCAGGATTTGGTATTAGGGTGATGGTGGCCCCATAGAATGGGTCTGGAAGTTTACCTTCCTCTGAAATTTTCTGGAAGAGTTTGAGTAGGATAGGTGTTAGCTCTTGTCTAAATTTTTGGTAGAATTCAGCTGTAAAGCTGTCTGGTCCTGGGCTTTTGTTTGCTGGAAGACTTCTAATTACACTTTCAATTTTTGTGCTTGTGATGGGTCTGTTAAGATTTTCTGTTTCTTCCTGGTTCAGTTTTGGAAAGTTGTACTTTCCTAAGAATTTGTCTATTTCTTCCAAGTTGTCCATATTATTGGCATATAGTTGCTGACAGTAGTCTTTTATATTCCTTTGTGTGATCTCTCCATTTTCATTTCTAATTTTATTGATTTGATTTCTCTCCCTTTGTTTCTTGAAGAGTCTGGCTAATGGTTTGTCAATTTTATTTATCTTCTCAAAGAACCAGCTTTTGGCCTTGTTGATTTTTGTTATGGTCTCTTTTGTTTCTTTTGCATTTATTTCTGCCCTAATTTTTAAGATTTCTTTCCTTCTACTAACCCTGGGGTTCTTTGGTTCTTCCTTTTCTAGTTGCTTTAGGTGTAGAGTTAGGTTATGTATCTAACTTTTTTTCTTGTTTCTTGAGGTAAGCCTGTATTGCTATGAACCTTCCCCTTAGCACTGCTTTTACAGTGCCCCATGGGTTTTGGGTTGTTGTGTTTTCATTTGCATTCGTTTCTATGCATATTTTGAGATTTCTTCTGGGATTTGTTGGTTATCCAGCAGCGTGTTGTTCAGCCTCCATATGTTGGAATTTTTAATAGTGTTTCTCCTGTAATTGAGATCTAATCTTACAGCGTTGTGGTCAGAAAAGATGCTTGGAATGATTTCAATTTTTTTAAATTTACCAAGGCTAGATTTATGGCCCAGGATGTGATCTATCCTGGAGAAGGTTCCGTGTGTGCTTGAGAAAAAGGTGAAATTCATTGTTTTGGGGTGAAATGTCCTATAGATATCAATTAGGTCTAACTGGTCTATTGTATCATTTAAAGTTTGTGTTTCCTTGTTAATTTTCTGTTTAGTTGATCTATCCATAGGTGTGAGTGGGGTATTGAAGTCTCACACTATTATTGTGTTATTGTTAATTTCCCCTTGCATATTGTTAGCATTTGTCTTACATATTGTGGTGCTCCAATGTTGGGTGCATATATATTTATAACTGTTATATCTTCTTCTTGGATTGATCCTTTGATCATTATGTAGTGTCCTTCTTTGTCTCTTTTCACAGCCTTTATTTTAAAGTCTATTTTATCTGATATGAGTATTACTACTCCTGCTTTCTTTTGGTCTCTATTTGCATGGAATATCTTTTTCCAGCCCTTCAGTTTCAGTCTGTATGTGTCCCTTGTTTTGAGGTGGGTGTCTTGTAGACAACATATATAGGGGTCTTGCTTTTTTATCCATTCAGCCAGTTTTTGCTTTTGGTTGGGGCATTCAACCCATTTACATTTAAGGTAATTATTGATAAGTATGATCCTGCTGCCATTTACTTTTTGTTTTGGGTTCAAGCTTATACACCCTTTATGTGTTTCCTCTCTAGAGAAGATCCTTTAGCATTTGTTGGAGAGCTGGTTTGGTGGTGCAGAATTCTCTCAGTTTTGCTTCTCTGTAAAGATTTTGATTTCCCCTTCATATCTGAATAAGATCCTTGCTGGGTACATTTGAATGAGACCTGGGCTCTAGGTTATTTTCTTTAATCCCTTCAGTATTTCCTGCCATTCCCTCTTGTCCTGAAGAGTTTCTATTGAAAGATCAGCTGTTATCCTTATGGGAATCCTCTTGTGTGTTAGTTGTTGTTTTCCCCCTGTTGCTTTTAATATTTGTTCTTTGTGTTTGATCTTTGTTAATTTGATTAATATGTGTCTTGGGGTGTTTTGCCTTGGGTTTATCCTGTTTGGGACTCTCTGGGTTCCTTGGACTTGGGTGATTATTTCCTTCCCCATTTTAGGGAAGTTTTCAACTATTATCTTCTCAAGTATTTTCTCATGGTCTTGCTTTTTGTCTTGTTCTTCTGGGACTCCTGTGATTCGAATGTTGGGGCATTTCACATTGTCCCAGAGGTCTCTGAGATTGTTCTCATTTCTTTTAATTCGTTTTTCTTTTTTCCTCTCTGTTTCATTTATTTCTACCATTCTATCCTCTACCTCACTTATCCTATCTTCTGCCTCTGTTATTCTACTGTTGGTTCCCTCCAGAGTGTTTATCTCAGTTATTGCATTATTCATTACATATTGACTCTTTCTTATTTCTTCTAGGTCCTTGTTAAATTTTTCTTGCATCTTCTCAATCCTTGTCTCCAGGCTATTTATCTGTAACTCCATTTTGTGTTCAAGATTTTGGATCATTTTCACTGTCATTATTTGGAATTCTTTATCAGGTAGATTCCCTATCTCTTCCTCTTTTGTTTGGTTTGGTGGGCGTTTATCCTGTTCCTTTACCTGCTGAGTATTTCTCTGCCTTTTCATCTTGTTTATCAGCATTTCTTTTATATCTTTTTGTTCTATGATTGCCATGGCTAGGATTATCAAAACTCTCTTGAATAATAGTGGTGAGAGTGGGCACCCTTTCTTGTCCTAATTTTAGAGGATATTCTTTCAATTTTTCACCACTGAGGGTAATGTTTACTGTGTGTTTGACCTATATGGCTTTTATTATTCTGAGGAATGTTCTTTTTATGCCTGCTTTCTGGAGAGTTTTTTAATCATAAATAGGTGTTTAATTTTGTCAAAGTCTTTCTCTGCATCTGTTGAGATAATCATATGGTTTTTAATCATTCAATTTGTTAATATGATGTATCACATTGATTGATTTGCAAATACTGAAGAATCCTTGCATCCCTGGAATAAAGCCCACTTGACCATGATCTTTTAAATATGTTGCTGGATTCTGTTTCCTAGAATTTTGTCGAGGATTTTTGTATCTATGTTCATCAGTGATATTGGCCTGTAGTTTTGTTTGTGGCATCTTTGGTTTTGGTATTAGGGTGCTGGTGACCTCATAGAATGAACTTGGGAGTTTGCCTTCCTCTGCAATTTTCTGGCAGAGTTTAAGATTGGTGTTCGCTCTTCTCTAAAATTTAGGTAGAATTCACCTGTGAAGCCATTTGTTCCTGGGCTTTTGGTTGTTGGAAGATTTTTGATAACAGTTTCAATGTCCATGCTTGTGATGGGTCTGTTAAGATTTTCTATTTCTTCCTGATTCAGTTTTGAAAGGTTATACTTTTCTACTAATTTGTCCATTTCTTCCAAGTTGTCAATTGTTCATACTAGTCTCTTATGATCTTCTGTATTTCTGTGTTGTCTGTCTGTTGTGACTTCTCCATTTTCATTTCTCATTTTATTGATTTGATTCTTCTCTCTTTTTTTCTTGTTGACTGTGGCTAATGGTTTATCTATTTTATGTATATTCTCAAAGAACCAGTTTTTAGTTTTGTTGATTTTTGCTATAGCCTCATTCGTTTCTTTTTCAGTTATTTCTGCTCTGATTTTCATGATTTCTTTCCTTCTATTAACTTTGGGGTTTTTCTGTTCTTCTTTTTCTAGCTGCTTTAGGTGTAAAAGTTTGGTTGTTTATTTGATGTTTCTGGTTTTTTTTTTTTTTTTTTTTTTTTTTTTTTGAGGTATGCCTGTATTGCTAAGAATCTCCCTCTTAGCACTGCTTTTACTGAATCCCATAGGTTTCGGGTTGTCATGTTTCATTATTATTTGTTTCTATGCATAGTTTGATTTCCTTTTTGATGTCTTCCATGATCTATTAGTTATTAAGAAACATGTTGTTTAGCCTCCATGTGTTTGTGTATTTTTATAGTTTTTTTTCCCTATAGTTGATATGATCTTACTTACCATTCTGTGATCAGAAAAGATGCTTGAAATGATTTCATTTTTTTACAATTTACTAAGAGTAAATTCGTGGCCCAGGACATGATCTATCCTGGAGAATGTTCCGTGTGCACTTGAGAAAAAGGAAAAATCCATTGCTTTTAGGTGAAATGCCCTGTATATATCAATGAGATCTAACTGGTCCATTGTATCATTTAAAGGTCTGTTTCCATATTAATTTTCTGTTTTGTTGATCTATCCACAGGTGTGAGTGGGGTATTAAAGTCCCCCACTATTAGTGTGTTACTGCTAATATAGCCTCTCATACATGTTAGCATTTCCCTTACATATTGTGGTGATCCTATGTTGGCTGCATATATACTTACAATTGTTATATCTTCTGGGATTGATCCCTTGATCATTATGTAGTGTCCTTCTTTGTCACTTCTACATAGAAAACACTAATAATACCACCAGAAAATTACTACAGCTAATCAAAGAATGTAGTAAAGTTGCAGGATATAAAATTAATATACAAAAAAACCCTTGCATTCCTATACACTAACAATGAAAAACAACAGAAAGAGAAATTAAGGAAACAATCCCATTCTCCATGGCAATGAAAAGAATAAAATACTTAGGAATAAATTTAAAGAAACAAAAGACCTATATATAGAAAACTATGAAACACTGATGAAAGAAATCAAAGATGACACAAACAGATGAAGAAATACACCATGTTCATGGATTGGAAGAGTCAACAGAGTGAAAATGAGTATACTACCCAAAGCAATCTAAAGATTCAATGCAATCCCTATCAAGCTACCAGTGGTATTTTTCACAGAACTAGAACAAATAATTTCACAATTTGTATGGAAATCCAAAAAACCTCGAATAGCCAAAGCAATCTTGAGAAAGAAGCATGGAACTGGAGGAATCAACCTGCCTGACTTCAGACTATACTACAAAGCTACAGTTATCAAGACAGTATGGTACTTGAACAAAGACAGAAATATAGATCAATGGAACAAAATAGAAAGCCCAGAGATAATTCCATGCACCTATGGACACCTTATCTTTGACAAAGGAGGCAAAAATATACCATGGAGAAAAGAAAATCTCTTTAACAAGTGGTGCAGGAAAAACTGGTCAACCCTGTGTAAAAGAATGCAAATAGAACACTTTCTAACACCATACACAAAAATAAACTCAAAATGGATTAAAGATCTAAATGTAAGGCCAGAAAGTATAAAATTTGTAGAAGAAAACACAGGCAGAACACTCTCTGACATAAATGACAGCAAGATCCTTTATGACCCACTTCCCAAAGTAATAGAAACAAAAAATAAATAAATAAACAAATAGGATCTAACTAAACTTAAAAGCCTTTGGGCAATGAAGAAACTATAAGCAAGGTGAAAAAGAAGCCTTCAGAATGGGAGAAAATAATAGAAAATGTAAAAACTAACAAAGAATTAATCTCCAAAATACACAAGCAATCCATGCAGCTCAATACCAGAAAAATGCACAATACAATCAAAAAGTGGAGAAAGAACTAAACAGACATTTCTCCAAAGAGGACATACAGATGGCAATGTAGGAGACCTGGGTTCGATCAGTAGGTTGGGAAGATTCCCAGAGAAGGGAAAGGCTGCCCACTCCAGGATTCTGACCTGGAAAATTCCATGGATTGCATACTCCATGGGATCATGAGATGGACACGACTGAGCGACTTCAACATACATACATATGTAAATAGTCCATAGCACTTAGCTGGCAACTTTGTTTAATAAGTAACTCAATTGAATTCTGTTTAAAATATACTGGGGAACACAATAAATACCAAGATATCTTGTTCATTCCATAACATAGTAAGGAGCACAAATTTATTTTAAAATACAGAAATATGTAAATTAAGCATTAGAGCCAAATGCCAGTTTCCTATTATCCAACCTAGATTTTAAACTTTCCAAAGATAGAAGTGCCAAGGTAGGCTTAAAAACAACATCTCACTAAGATTAATAAAAAGGAGAAAAAAATACTGAGAGTCTGCAAGTATACAGGAGAGTAAATCTATTCTAGACTGCTAATGAAAATTAATAAAACTTTACCCAGTGCTTTTTATATGCCTCACATATATAAGAGGAGCTCAGGAAATATTTTTTTGTTTAATGAATAAGTAAATACCACCTTTATGCATGTTGGTTTGGCAACTTACTGATATTTTTCATGCTTTCTCACCTACAATTCCATTTCTAGAGATTTATTCTAAGGAAACAGTTACATATGTACACAAAGATTCAGGTACAAAGTGTTTTGACAAAGCCCTGATTACATTTGCAAAATAATTGGAAATATACTAAATTTCCAGAATATATGAAAAATATATATTTGATATGATATATTCATACAACAGAATATTTATGCCAATATTAAGAATTCTGTCCAATGCCATCCAACAGTCCATGACAGGGTCAAGATTCAGATTTAGGCCTGTTTGCCTCCAATATATATTTCTAAGCATGCAGATATATCTTAAGGGTAACTTGAGGCTAGAAAAGATGAAACGTACCATGGTGAAGAGAATAAGTTACTACAATGAGACATTAAAAGGCTGATATGATAGACTAGATTAATGAGATGTAAGTTAAAAAGGCATAAATGTACCTGTAACTAAGTCTAAAATGTACATATGCATAAGTACAAACTCGGAAATTACTAGTAAGCTATGTACTAGTAGCTTACTAGTAGCCCATATAAAAATGTTTAATGAATTTTAGAAAACTGCACATTCACTATGTCATGGTCAAAAGCTGATTTTAAGCAAGGTTGATTGTGATGACCCAAAACAAAAATAAATATAAAAACAAATGTAATCTTAGACTGAAACACCAGGGAAGCCTAATCAGCATTAAAACAGAAATCAATTATCTTGAACAAGAAAAGTCAGAGTCTGACTCTATCTTGCAGTATTCAAAATACTTACACCAGAAGAAAACACTAGCCATCCTGAACATGTTTGGCAGAAAAAGATCATGAAAGTGAAGGAACTCAAAGCTTTGACCCAGGAGTAATTGTTAAATTACTAATATGTTTACCCAGGAAACAAAACTAAATAAAGTGAATGGACATCTGAAGAGTTGTTTTGTGGAAGAGAGATGAGAACTGTTCTGGATAGCATCAATGCAAGAGATACAGGGCCAATAGATAGAATATGATTATGAGACAGGTAGAATATGTGGAAGAGAGATGAGAATTGTTCTGGATAGCATCAATGCAAGAGATACAGGGCCAATAGGTAGAATATGATTATGAGACAGGTTTGTGTTTGATGAAAGAAAGGACCTTAAATTGAATGAGAGCTGCCAGAAAATGGAATGGACTGCCTTAGGTTCCTTTATCCAGTTTTATTCACATTGAAGAAAACAGCCAGTTAGTGTGCCTATTGTAGAGGGGATTACAATACTATAGAGTAGGCAAATTAGAAAACATCTAAGATTGCTTTCAAAACTGAGATCTTAATGAATTTCTTAAACTAAAGCTTCCAAATATCATGTGCACCTGTATAATTTTTTTTCCAGAAACAAAAACTAGACTGCTTACAAGAACTAAAACCCTATACTACTCATCGATTATTCATTAAAAAAATCAAAAAACTGTTTTTTATTGGAGTTAGTATTTTAGATGTTTGGGCTAAAAATAATAAAATATTTACTTTGAGACATCTTGTAACTATTTCTCTCAACTTGAAAAACATGCCTAACAAATACTTCAAAGACATTTTTGATGAATAGAGTTAACAAAGAAACAAACCTAACAGTTTTTACATCATATTTATGTCATACAAAATTCACAAACTTTTGTAGGCAAGTTACCTGCTCTGGTTTCACTAGCTGCTTTTTGGACTCCTCTTCTTTGGCCGCATGCACACTTATAGATGCATATATTAGACCTGCTGGCATGGTTGTCAACTTTCCCATCTGAGAAAATATATCAAAATGTATTTTTAATTGAAAAGCTTCCCACCCCATATTTCCTGATAAATTTGGGGGTGGCACATTTGAGGAACACTATGGGTTTCATTTAGGTGTATTAAAAACTCAAGCATTCCAAACAATTCATACCTTTTTAGGATATAATTCCTAAAATTCTCCTCTCATGATAAATGGTAGAGTATTATTTTCACCAATTTGTTAACTACTTACTTCATATGGAATACAGCAATATAGTAATTAGCAGGAAGAAGTGAATATAAAATTTTACAGGTGAAGTGAGATAGATTATGATATTCACTCAGTTCACAAATATTAACTGAGTAATTACTATATGCCAGACCCATTGGGAACAAAACAACAATTCTTGCTTTCATGGAGCTGACATTCTAGTGGAGTAGAGACAGAAGATATATACAATACATAAATTATATGGTATACTACAATCGATAATGCTAAGGAGAAAGTAAAAAATAAGGGTGATCTGGAGTACTAGGTGATTCAGGTTGTATCTTGAAACATAATTTATAATCACATTATTTATAAAAATAACTTCCTACCATTACAAATCTTATTCCCCTAATACATTCTTTTTTAGCTATTATATTTAATGCTTGATCTAAAGCCAAAAGTGACCTTTGTTTTTGATATAACTTGATTTAAATTAAGAATGCTGGAAAATTACTGTCTCTAAGAACAAAGTGCTCCAGTGTTTATCCAGTGTCAAAATAATTCCTAAAAATTATACATTCAACAAGGCCAAATGAAAAACTCTCCAGAGAACAACTATTTTAAGAGCTTTATTCTTTAGACTCGAAAGGAGGGCCTGATGAAATTGACAAAAGACATCCACAGGGAAGAGGTTTCTCTGGCTTACACATAAGTGGAATTGTTCAAGAACTGGAAGAAACACCAGCCAAAGGATTCCAAATGTTCTCAGATAACAGTGATAGTAACTGCATTTCATTTCTGACATATTTTTTCCATAATTTCTGGGCAAAATAAGGGAAAGTACTGGTACTAGTAAAGCAATTTCCTGTTTAGGCATGACTCTGATTTAGATTGAGACTCCAAAAATATACAGTAAAATTAAGACAACACTAATAAAAAGAAATTGTTTTCACTGTTTTTCTACCTTCAACCTTCCCTCTAGTACGTATGTCAGCATCATAGAACAATTGATCTAGTCCTGGCTTCCCGAAATACATCACTTTTGATTTCTTATACATATTTGGTATTTACTAATGAAATAACAAGATTCCCACTCAATATATAATGTCAGGTATCAAAAAAATATATATTAAAACTGATGCTGGCAAGAATGTTCTCCTATGTACCTGAAAAAAAATATTTTAATAAAGCTCTGAAGTGATTATTTGAAGCAAGTCAATTCTTACAATATTTTAAAGCTATTTTTAAAATACCTGATTAGACATTACTTCCTAGATAAAAGAAAAATATCTTTGAATATTGCTAATATCTGAAAAAATTTCAACAATCTGTGTTCTCATAGTCATTTTACTTCACATAATGGAAAAATAACATGTAGACTATAAAATAGTTTCATAGGTATTACTTAATAATTATAATCCTGTGCTACAGAGTGTGGACTAATTAAACTAGTGGCCTAAACTTTTCCATATTTCAGCCCGGGAACTTGGGGCACAGTTTCCAGCCTGATATATGAACTTTTCCATATTTCAGCCTGGGAACTTGGGGAGTAAGCCACTAATTAGTCCACAGAAGAGAACATTCTTGCCAGCATCAGTTTGAATATATATATATATATATATATATATATATATATATATTTTAAAGTTAGGGCTTCCCTTACAGCGCAGTTGGTAAAGAATCTGCTTGCATTGCAGAAGACCCCAGTTCAATTCCTGGGTCGCAAAGATCTGCTAGAAAAGGGATAGGCTACCCACTCCGGTATTCTTGGGCTTCCCTTGTGGCTCAGCTGGTAAAGAATCTGCCTGCAATGCGGGAGACCTGGGTTCCATCCCTGGGTTGGAAAGATCCCCTGGAGAAGAGAAAGGCTACCCACTCCAGTATTCTGGCCTGGAGAATTCCATGGACTGTATAGTCCATGGAGTTGCAAAGAGTTGGACACAACTGAGCAACTTTCACTTTCACTAAAAAGTTAAAGCAGTAGTATAACCTTTAAAAATGCCCAAGTATTGATATCCTTGGCTACATTTTCTACTCTGTAGGGCAGAGTCCATCCACCTTGACTTTCAGTGATAAAGCTGTATGGCATAATGGCAAAAATATAAGCTCACAAGTTGCACAGACTTGGTTTTGAACTCAAGTTTTGGAGCTTACTGTCTACGTTTGGGCAAGTTACTTAAGCTCCTAAGAGGTATGCTGCCCAATATGGTAATTACTAGCTACACTGTTGTTCAGTTACTAAGTCATGTCCGACTCTTTGCAACTCCAAAACTCCAAGCTTCCCCATCCTTTATCATCTCCCATAGTTTGCTCAAACTCATGTCCATTGAGTCAATGATGCCATCCAACCATCTCATCCTCTTGGCCCCCTTCTCCTCTTGCCCTTAATCTTTCCCAACATCAGGGTCTTTTCCAGTGAGTTGGTTCTTTGCATCAGGTGGCCAAAGTATTGGGGCTTCAGCTTCAGCATCAGTCCTTCCCATGAATATTTAAGGCTGATTTCCTTTATGACTGACAGGTTAAATCTCCTTGCAGACCAAGGGACTCTCAAGAGTTTAGTCCCAGCTCTGTTCTTAAACAACTATGTAATCTCTAGTTAAGTCACAGGCCTACGTTTCTTTATTTGTAAAAATATCTTGTGCAGATAATCTCTGAGGGCCTTAGACCTGCACTCTCCAATAGGGTAGCCAATATCCACATGTTATTTAAAATTATATCTCAATTGATGAAAATTTAAAAATTAAAATTAAATTTTAATTAAAATTAAAAATTAGTTCTTTCATCCCCCTAGCCACATTTCAAGGTCTCAATAGATGCATAGGACTCTAGTGGCTACCAACTGGACAGCACAGAAACAGAACATTCCTACCATAGGGGAAAGTTTTATTGGATAGCACTGCCTTAAAGCTCCAACATTTAGGATTTTCTTATAATTCTATCAAAAAAGAGATTAAGATTTTAATGAGATATATACACTCCTATGTTTATCACAGCATTATTCACAATGGCCAAGATATGGAAACAACCCAAAAGTCCATTGACAGATGAATGGATAAAAAAGATGTGGTATACATATATATGCATGACTGCCTGTGCACTAAATTGCTTTGATCATGTAACCATAGGGCTACTCTGTGTAACCCTATGGACTGTAGCCCCCCAGGCCCCTCTGCTCATGGGATTCTCCAGGCAAGAATATTGGATTGGGTTGCCATGCTCTTCTCCAGGGGATCTTCGCAACCCAGGGATCAAACCTGGGTCTCTTATGTCTCCTGCATTGGCAAGTAGGTTCTTTACCACTACCACCACTTGAGAAGCCCATACACAATGGAATATTATTCAGCCATGATAAAGGAGGATATCAAACTATTTTCAACGATATGGATGGACTTTGAGCATATTATACTAAGCCATATAAGTCAGAGAAAGACAAGTACTGGAGAATGTCACTTAGATGTGAAATCTAAAAAGTCAAACATGTAAAAACCAGATAGTAAAATGATGGTTACTAAGGGATGTGGGGGAGGGGAATAAGATTGATGGGGTTTAAGGGTACAAACTTGTACATAGTAAATAAGCCATAGAGATCTAACGCACAATATAGACAACGTTGTAATATAATTATATAATTTGATAAGTATTATATAACAGCAGTCACATTACAACCTATACATGTATAAAAGCAACATACAATACACCTTAAACTTACACATTACATATCAAATTTATTCAATAAGAAACGATTATTTCTGATTTCAAATATACCAGTTTTAATTCTAAATCCATCTATTCAGGGCATATATGTTAACCTGAAAACAGCAGAAGAAAGAACTGGACACTATTTATACCACTGCAGAAGAATATAATGGCATTACATTTTTAAGAGAGTAAAATATGAAAATGAGAAATGTTATCCTGTTATAGGAATGGTGGTTTAAATCTATAAATCAGAAAACATTCTCATAAAATGAAAACAAACCCATGAAACAGTTGACCCTGGAACAGTGGAGGGCTTAGGGGTGCTGACCCTCCTTGTAGTCAAAAATTCATGTATAACTTTATAGTTGGCTTTCTATATCTGTGGCTCCACACCCACAGATTCAACCAAACTGGGATCATGTAGTACTGCAGTAAAAATTTAGTGAAAAGAATCTGCATATAAGTGGACCTGGGCAGTTCAAACTCACGTTGTTCACTGTATTCATTATACTTACATCTTTCCATTTTTTACACAAATAATAGTCAAACAACTGTGCTAGATACTAGAAAAATAAACATAAAAAAATATGCCCCCACTTCCCATGCCCCATCTCCAAGGGAATTTACCATAACTTTTCTATCCTTGTCTCTGTTCACTACTCTCCCTCAGGAATTCTTTGACATAGTTAAGCTCAACTGGTTGCTTATTTCCATGTAATAACCCCCAGGAATACCCTCTTTACTATATTGGCATTCTTAAGAACTACTTAGATATAGTACTCTTCATGTGGTCTTTCCTACCCCTCTAATTATATATATATATATATATATATATATAATTTCTAATTAGAAATAGTCAACCAAATCCAGGAAGCACAGAGAGTCCCAGGCAGGAAAAACCCAAAGAGGAACACACTGAGACACATAGTAATCAAACTGACAAAAATGAAAGACAAACATAAAATATTAAAATCAACAAAGGAAAAACAACAAATAAAATACAAGGGAATTCCCATCAGGCTATCAGCTGATTTCTCAACAGAAACTCTACAAGCCACAAGGGAATGGCATGATATATTTAAAGTGATGAAAGGGAAGAACCTACAACCAAGAATACTCTACCCAGCAACACTCTCCTTCAGATTTGATGAAGAAAAATCAAAAACTTTCCAGACAAGAAAAAGTTAAGAGAATTCAGCATCACCAAATCAACTTTACAATAAATGCTAAAGGAACTTCTCTAGATAGGAAATAAGAGAAGGAAAAGACCTACCTCTACAAAATAAACCCAAAACAATTAAGAAAACAGTAATAGGATCATGTGTTGTGCTGTGCTTAGTCACTCAGTCATGTCCGACTCTTTGCGACCCCATGGACTGCAGCCCACCAGGCTCCTCTGTTCACGGGATTCTCCGGGCAAGAATACTGGAGTGGGTTGCCATGCCCTCCTCCAGGGCACCTTCTCAACACAGGGATCAAACCAGGTCTGCCACATTGCAGGCAGATTCTTTACTATCTGAGGCAGGGAAGCCCAATAGGATTATATGTATTAATAATTACCTTAAACGTAAATGGATTAAATGTACCAACCAAAAGACAGACTGGCTGAGCAGATGAAAACATGTACATATATGAAAATATGTGCACTCCACTTACCACCTCACTCTGCTTGATCCCCCAAATTGCAAGTAATTATTTGTTAGGTTAATCATGTTCCTATTATAGCTTGCATTTGTAATTATCTTTTTTTTTTTTGCGGGGGGGGGCGGGGGGCGGGTCTGGCTAATGATGGTGAAGGGCTTCCCTGGTGGCTCAGAGGTTAAAGCATCTGCCTGCAATGCGGGAGACCTGGGTCCGATCCCTGGTTCGGGAAGATCCCCTGGAGAAGGAAATGGCAACCCACTCCAGTATTCTTGCCTGGAGAATCCCATGGGCAGAGAAGCCTGGTGGGCTACTGTCCACGGGGTTGCAAAGACTGGAACATGACTGAGCGATTTCACTTTCACTTTCATTGATCGTGAAAACCAATAAACATTTTTCACTATTATGATTATGTAACTATTCCTCACTTAAAACAAGTGTACCATGATTGGTCAACAGAAAAATAAGAGAATTCTGTATCAGAAAAACTACCATTTAATAGAAAAACCTGTAATCACTTTTTAAAATCCAGATGCATATCGGAATTATCTTGGAAGTTTTTGAAAAATTCAAATGCCCAGTTATTGCTTTCTTTTTTCCACCAGAGCTCCAGATATGATTCTAGTTAGCATCCGTGTTTAAAAACAACTGAACTATATAAGGACCTTTTATTTTTATCTAGTTAAATGCCAACCCACTCCAGTATTCTTGCCTGGAGAATCCCAGGGACAGAGGAGCCTAGTGGGCTGCCGTCTATGGGGTCACACAGAGTTGGACATGACTGAAGTGACTTAGCAGCAGCAGCAGCAGTTTGCTTCACTTTTTCTATTTAATATTCAGTGCTCCCGTTTCATTTAGTTTGTTTCCAATTTTTCCAACTTTTTTTAATGTTATTTCTCAAGCCTTCATCAAGTGTAGCAGAAAACCTCTTGTATACACATAGATGAATAATATGTGTAATATATATATATATATATTAGAATACTTATGAATTTTTCCTTAACTAAAAAATGTATAACGTTTGATTCCACCTGTTTGACTTAGTATGAATAGAATGTAAGACTTCTAATTTTAAGAAATAGATATGCAACAAGAAAAAAAAGGTTTACTGTATAGCATAGGGAACTATAGTAAATAGCTTGCAATAACCTGTAATGGAAAATAATTTCAAAAATAATATAAATGCATATATAACTGAATTACAAAACAAAAGAATTCTACTTTTTGAAATTTAGAAATGTTTATCTTTTTGCTAGTTTTTCTAAATGTCCTATGGACATCTCATAACAATGTATGAGACACAAAATCTAAATATATTTGTTTAGGATATCAGATTAATATAAAGAGAAATCTATTATATTTAAATTATTAATGATATCATTCAAGATGCTCCTATTCTTATTTTTTCTGTACTTGATAAAATATTCTCAGAGAAATATTAATATGTCTCATTATGATTATACATATTTTTCTTTCCTCTTATATTTTCTGATTTTGCTTCATGTATCTTTGTTTCTTGTTGTTAGGTGTCTAATGGTTTATAATGTCTATCTTCTTTGTGAACTGTACCTTTTATCATTAAAAATATTCATATTTTTTCATTTAAAAGTAAATAATTAATTAAAAAACAAAAAGAAAAATAGCTAGAGCATATTAAAACCAGCAAAGTTAAATAATGAAGATATCGAACGATAAAGAACAGGTTAAATTCTCTCTGGTTAAAGATGAATGGGAAGTACTTCTTACACTTCAGTTCTAATCTTCATCAAAATTAAAATTCCAGTACTTAAAACGTCCAATCTTAAATTAGCCAGAACTAATAACTGCCCATCTCAGTATGGCTTGGATAGATATGTTTGTTTGTTTGTTTGTTTTTCAACTGTAGCATTAACTTGTAGAACATTATGTTAAAGCATTTCAAGCACCAAGTGCTTTAATTATGATGTAATAAAGAACTAAATTATTTTCAAATTTATTTGACCTTGGAGTACGGAATGAAGCAGGGCAAAGGCTAATAGAGTTTTGCCAAGAGAACACACTGGTCATAGCAAACACTCTCTTCCAACAACACAAGAGAAGAATCTA
Organism: Bubalus bubalis; assembly: GCF_019923935.1. Classification (NCBI taxonomy): domain Eukaryota; kingdom Metazoa; phylum Chordata; class Mammalia; order Artiodactyla; family Bovidae; genus Bubalus; species Bubalus bubalis. The sequence goes on along the minus strand of NC_059181.1, from coordinate 75,328,369 downwards.
CACATGGACATCACCAGGTGGTCAACACCGAAATCAGATTGATTATATTCTTTGCAGCCAGAGATGGAGAAGCGCTATACAGTAAGCAAAAACAAGACCAGGAGCTGACTGTGGCTCAGATCATGAACTCTTTGTTGCCAAATTCAGACTTAAATTGAACAAAGTGCAGAAAACCACACTTTGATTTGATTCAGGAATGGCCTAAATCAAATCCCTTATGATTATACAGTGGAAGTGAGAAATAGATTTAAGGGACTAGATCTGATAGATAGAGTGCTTGATGAACTATGGACTGAGGTTCGTGACACTGTACAGGAGACAGGGATCAAGATCATCCCCATGGAAAAGAAATGCAAAAAAGCAAAATGGCTCTCTGAGGAGGCCTTACAAATAGCTGTGAAGAGAAGTGAAAAGCAAAGGAGAAAAGGAAAGATATAAGCATCTGAATGCAGAGTTCCAAAGAATAGCAAGAAGAGATAAGAAAGCCTTCCTCAGCGATCAATGCAAAGAAATAGAGGAAAACAACAGAATGGGAAAGACTAGAGATCTCTTCAAGAAATTTAGAGATACCAAGGGAACATTTCATGCAAAGATGGGCTCAATAAAGGACAGAAATCGTATGGAACTAACAGAATCAGAAAATATTAAGAAGAGGCGGCAAAAATACACAGAAGATCTGTACAAAAAAGATCTTCACGACCCAGATAATCATGATGGTATGCTCACTCACCTAGAGCCAGACATCCTGGAATGTGAAGTCAAGTGGGCCTTAGAAAACATCACTATGAACAAAGCCAGTGGAGGCGATGGGGTCCCAGTTGTGCTATTTCAAACCCTGAAAGATGATGCTGTGAATGTGCTGCACTCAATATGCCAGCAAATTTGGAAAACTCAGCAGTGGCCACAGGACTGGAAAAGGTCAGTTTTCATTCCAATCCCAAAGAAAGGTAATGCCAAAGAATGCTCAAACTACCGCACAATTGCACTCATCTCAAATGCCAGTAAAGTAATGCTCAAAATTATCCAAGCCAGGCTTCAGCAATATGTGAACCATGAACCTCCAGATGATCAAGCTGGTTTTAGAAAAGGCAAAGGAACCAGATCAAATTGCCAACATCCGCTGGATCATAGAAAAAGCAAGAGAGTTCCAAAAAAACATCTATTTCTGCTTTATTGACTATGTCAAAACCTTTGACTGTGTGGATCACAATAAACTGTGGAAAATTCTGAAAGAGATGGGAACACCAGACCACCTGATCTGCCTCCTGAGAAGCCTATATGCAGGTCAGGAAGCAACAGTTAGAACTCGACATGGAACAACAGACTGGTTCCAAAGAGGAAAAGGAGTACGTCAAGGCTGTATATTGTCACCCTGCTTATTTAACTAATATGCAGAGTACATCATGATAAACGCTGGGCTGGAAGAAGCACAAGCTGGAATCAAGATTGCTGGGAGAAAGATCAATAACCGCAGATATGCAGATGACACCACCTTTATGGCAGAAAGTGAAGAGGAACTAAAAAGCCTCTTGACGAAAGTGAAAGAGGAGAGTGAAAAAGTTGGCTTAAAACTCAACATACAGAAAACTAAGATCATGGCATCTGGTCCCATCAGATCAGATCAGATCAGATCAGCCACTCAGTCGTGTCCGAGTCTTTGTGACTCCATGAATCGCAGCACGCCAGGCCTCCCTGTCCATCACCAACTGCCGGAGTTCACTGAGACTCATGTCTATCGAGTCAGTCAGCGATGCCATCCAACCATCTCATCATCTGTCGTCCACTTCTCCTCTTGCCCCCAATCCCTCCCAGCATCAGAGTCTTTTCCAATGAGTCAACTCTTTGCATGAGGTGGCCAAAGTATTGGAGTTTCAGCTTTAGCATAATTCCTTCCAAAGAAATCCCAGGGCTGATCTCCTTCAGAATGGACTGGTTGGATCTCCTTGCAGTCCAAGGGACTCTCAAGAGTCTTCTCCAACACCACAGTTTAAAAGCATCAATTATTTGGGGCTCAGCCTTCTTCACAGTCCAACTCTCACATCCATACATGACCACAGGAAAAACCATAGCCTTGACTAGATGAACCTTTGTTGGCAAAGTAATGCCTCTGCTTTTGAATATGCTATCTAGGTTGGTCATAACTTTCCTTCCGAGGAGCAAGCATCTTTTAATTTCATGGCTGCAGTCACCATCTACAGTGATTTTGGAGCCCTTTAAAGTCTGACACTGTTTCCATTGCTTCCCCATCTATTTCCCATGAAGTGATGGGACCGGATGCCATGATCTTTGTTTTCTGAATGTTGAGCTTTAAGCCAACTTTTTCACTCTCCACTTTCACTTTCATCAAGAGGCTTTTTAGTTCCTCTCCACTTTCTGCCATAAGGGTGGTGTCATCTGCATATCTGAGGTTATTGATATTTCTCCCAGCAATCTTGATTCCAGCTTGTGTTTCTTCCAGTCCAGCGTTTTTCATGATGTACTCTGCATATTAGTTAAATAAGCAGGTGACAATATACAGCCTTGACGTACTCCTTTTCCTCTTTGGAACCAGTCTGTTGTTCCATGTCCAGTTCTAACTGTTGCTTCCTGACCTGCATACAAATTTCTCAAGAGGCAGGTCAGGTGGTCTGGTATTCCCATCTCTTTCAGAATTTTCCACAGTTTATTGTGATCCACACAGTCAAAGGCTTTGGCATAGTCAATAAAGCAGAAATAGATGTTTTTCTGGAACTCTCTTGCTTTTTTGATGATCCAATGGATGTTGGCAATTTGATCTCTGGTTCCTCTGCCTTTTCTAAAACCAGCTTGAACATCAGGAAGTTCACGGTTCACATATTGCTGAAGCCTGGCTTGGAGAATTTTGAGCATTACTTTACTAGCGTGTGAGATGACTGAAATCGTGCGGTAGTTTGAGCATTCTTTGGCATTGCCTTTCTTTGGGATTGGAATGAAAACTGACCTTTTCCAGTCCTGTGGCCACTGCTGAGTGGGAAATAGATGGGGAAAAAAGTGGAAACATTGGCACACTTTATTTTGGGGGGCTCCAAAATCACTGCAGATGGTGATTGCAGCCATGAAATTAAAAGACGCTTACTCCTTGGAAGGAAAGTTATGACCTACCTAGACAGCATATTGAAAAGCAGAAATATTACTTTGCCAACAAAAGTCCGTCAGGTCAAGGCTATGGTTTTTCCAGTGGTCATGTATGGATGCGAGAATTGGAGTATGAAGAAAGCTGAGCACTGAAGAATTGATGCTTTTGAACTGTGGTGTTGGAGAAGACTCTTGAGAGTCCCTTGGACTGCAAGGAGATCCAACCAGTCCATCCTAAAGGAGATCAGTCCGGGGTGTTCATTGGAAGTACTGATGCTAAAGCTGAAACTCCAGTACTTTGGCCACCTCATTTGAGGAGTTGACTCATTGGAAAATACCCTGATGCTGGGAGGGATTGGGGGCAGGAGGAGAAGGGGATGACAGAGGATGAGATGGCTGGATGGCATCACCGACTTGATGGACATGAGTTTGAGTGAACTCCGGGAGTTGGTGATGGACAGGAAAGCCTGGCATGCTGTGATTCATGGGGTCGCAAAGAGTTGGTCATGACTGAGTGACTGAACTGAGCTGAACTGAATTATTACTAAATCCTAAACAAATCAATTCTAAAGGAAATCAGTCCTGAATATTCATTGGAAGGACTGATGCTGAAGCTCCAATACTTTGGCCACCTGATGTGAAGAACTGACTCATTGGAAAAAACCCTGATGCTGGGAAAGTTTGAAGGCAGGAGGAGAAGGGCATGACAGAGGACGAGATGGTTGGATGGCATCACCAACTCGATGGACATGAGTTTGAACAAGTTCCGGGTATTGGTGATGGACAAGGAAGCCTGGCATGCTGCAATCCATGGGGTCACAAAGTGACACATGACCGAGTGACTGAACTGAATTATTACTAACATCTGAAAGTGTCAAAAGTTGATCTTAGATAAATAAAAACTAAAGTAGAAAATTAAAAATAAGAACAGGGAATGTAGCAGTTACATAAACACTTTAAACATCCTCCAGAAATAGTAATGTAGATTGGTGCAATTCAATTTTATTCAGTTTATGGTAATCAGAGTCAGGAAAATACTAACTTACTGTCAATAGCAGTAAATAAATTTTCAAAAACATCTAAAAGCTCCCTTTCACATACATATTTACAAGCAATTGTATATCAAAGAATCTAGGCTATATCTACCTTATAGTGTTGTAGGAAAGGAATATTGAGAGCATTCTATTTACTTGAGAATATGATGATACTCCAGTAAGAGATGATTTTCAAGGTGTTGTCAATTTAGAGTTCAGTTGCTACTAAATTTCAAAAGAGCATTATATAAACTATACAGAAAATGAAGTGAATCTTTCTAAAATACTGTTTTGTTTTCCTGGCTCAACAAACAAGCCATCTTAGTTTCTCCCTCTGTATATATCCTCTGGGGTTAGCAGACAGTTGCTCTTGTTCAAAATGTTTGTAAGACGTTTGGCCCACATCAAAAGGTCTTTGATATTTGGTCCTATCCAAAAGCATTTGACACAGATCAAATATGCTCACGGATGTTTTAGACGGGACCAAATTTCAAGGAGGTGTTGTCCAAATGTCTCATTAACCAATTGTCTTATGGATCAAATGTGTTTGTTAGACCCTCTGGCTCTAACCAAATTCATCTTCCTAGGCCAAAATATGTCAAGTACATTCCTTCCTCAGGGCCTTCACTCCATTTTCTCTGCTAAAGTATCTACCCCTCTCCTAAACCTAACAGTGACTGGTACATAGTAGGCACTCAAAAAATATCTGGAGAATGAATACACTTGTCCAAACCCTGCCCTTCCTTGAAGGTCTAGCTCAAGTCCTACTAGCTCACTCAGAGCCATCTTTCTAAATTCATAAAGCTCTTGTGTGAAACACTAATCTGGAATTAGACAAACATAATGTTATGTTACTATTTACCCTCAATTATACACATATATAGCCTATTTTTCTAATAAAATATAGGTTCCTAGTGAGTAGGCTTATGCCTCTTTGCATTCACAGGGCTCTGTAGGGATAAGGATCTGAAAAAAGTTATAAAATAATTCACTTGTTTATATAGGGCAGTATGCATACGTAATCTAGCAAGTTCTACTATGTAACATTTATTGACTACCTATGTGCCAACCATTTGTGAAGGGAAATGATAACTAAAGGTCCTTAAAACTAATCTGAAATTGTAAGACTGATTCAATGGTCTGAGTTTTTTGAGAATTAAATGAAAACTATGTATTATGGTCTGTCCAAATGTAGTTATTCTCAAAATTTTGCATATGCTTGCAGGCTCTGCCACACTCTCTGACACATTTGGGGGCCCAATTAATTCAGCCCCACCACAACTAAAATTTTTCACAAATACATCTTATCCTAATTCAAGTATAAATGCCTCAGATAAATTTTCTTAACAATTCTCACAAGAATGTTTAAAGAATCAAATACTACAATAGATGAAAACTTTATGAACTGTTTAGTGTTAGATAAATGGAAGGAAGTATTCTTATTCCACATTTCTTGACTAAATCTCAACCTTCTGAATACTATATCTAATGAACAAGCCTGATTCCTTCTTACTAGAAACAACATTCTACTTTGCATGTGCCATGCCAAAACTTCTTCATGAAATTAATGTAATTATTATATCAAATATCTTAAAATATAATACTCTCTAAGTTGATGCATTTTTAGCTACAATGGTCAATAATACCTTGCTTAGGGAAAAATATACCTTTATACGATAATTGCTTAATTTTTAAAAGGCTTCATTTTTGAGGTCAAAAGATTCAGAAATGGAGGGAGCTGGAAAGGTATGAAAAGAAGTATTCCTCTTAGTGTAAGGCTGGTGCCTGAGGAGCTGTTCACAAGGAAAATCTCATCAGCACAAGGATGTTTATGATTTGCGACTTAGCAACTAAACCACCACCACCACCACACTTTGGTAGAGAAAAGAGGAAAGGTATAGTCTGCCATCCCTGGTAAAGGAAAAAAGTAGCTTATTCATCGCCAATTGCTCCTACTTTTTGCTCTTTCTTCTCGTCACCTCTTTCCCCCACCCGTTTTTCCCCCAGAAACTATCTATTCTACTTATTTTTCTTTTCTAATAGACTTTAACAAAAAATATATTTATTTATTTAGGTTGCTCTGGGTCTTCATTGTTATGCACAAGCTTTCTCTAGTTGCAGTGAGCAGGGGCTATGGTTCATTGTGGTGTGTGGGCTTCTCATTACAGTGGCATCTCTTGGGAACACAGGCTCTAAGTGTGTGGGCTTCGGTAGTTGTAGCATGTGGGCTCAGTAGTTTGGTACATGGCATATGGGATCTTCCTAGACCAGAGATTGAACCCACGTCCTCTGTATTAGCAGGTGGATTTTTAACCATGGGACCAGCAGGGAAGTCCTTGTTTCACTTATTTTTCTATCCTTATTTTACCTCCATTTCCTACTTTTCCATCTTTCTCCCTTTCCTTTGTAGATCTGAATGGCTAATAGCTTGCCTTATCAGCAGGGGAGAGAAGACTGTGACTTTCTGGGTGATTTCCTTCATTCACAGAGCTAAAGTACAAACACACAGGCATAAATATGCAACTGATGAAGTTTAGCCTCTTTTGAAATATTAGGTAGGAGACAGGAAGAACATAAATTGGCCTGAAAAATCAAGCACTGCTTCAAGATAAACTAAACATTATTGAAACCAATATAAAATGGTAAGAGAGACTGGTTTCAAAATGTGCTGTGTTTCAGCACCTTCTTTGTACTAGAGTTTCAGTCTCAGAATACAAAGGGACCTTACTGGTCTTCTGGTTCAGACATTCATCTGACAATAGAATCCCTCCTATAACACACTACCAAGTGACCCCAAGTGAGTGTATGTACTGACCCCCCCCTCAGTAATGGGAATCTCCACTAACAGATCATTCCATCTTTTTATAGCTCTATGAGAAAATTCTACTAAAGACAGAACTGAAACATGCAATTTTCACTGGTCCTGATTACACTCTTGGTTTATGGAGCAGAGGTCCAACCACTCTTGTCAATGAAAGCATATTATAATTCTCCATTACTAATTTGTGTGTCCCCTATATTACTTTTTCAAGATTAATAAATTTTATGGCAATGGCAAGTGCACTAACTCATCTTCTGCTTTAACAGAGATATTACCATATCTTTTTTTCTGACTAAAATTGAAACAAGAAAAGGTGCTTAATGCTTCATTATGTAGCTATTGTATAAGAACTATTTCTTGAGAGCAAGATAAAAGTCTTACACAAGACTTTGTTCTGTTTTAAAGTAATCACCAGTGAGTCACTAACATGTCTATATATATCATGGTGCTTATTTTCTTAAAGAAATAATGAGTGGGTGAATCATCTCTAAGAGAATAAGCTATTATTAAATCTACTGAGAACACAGTCTATCGGCTACAGCATTACTTATTATATTGGTACATGGAAAGCAGATACTTTGCTGAAATAGGAAATTTTAAAACTCTGCCTGTATTTTTTCAAAACACTTGTGATAAAGAGCAAATACTATGAAAACGTATTTGTACAATTTGGGCCTTCCATGTCAGCATTTCAAACAGTCTATTTTTCAAAGGGTTGAAATGCTAAGACAAAAATAAAGAACCTGTGAAAAAGCTATAGGGGTAAAACAGCCACAAACTATAAAGGCTTTAGCATCTCAATCCTCAAAGGTTTGAGACTCTAGCATACCTTAATTTACACTCTTATCAGTTAGCTTTTTAATAGATGATCAATGAAAATGGTAATCTCATTTCCACTCTACTAGAATTCTACCAAGAGAATCCTTAAATTTGGGTTATTCTTAAGGAAACCTTTCTTAATGCATGTTTCACATTATAGTTTTTGAGTAAACAATCTCAGAAATAACCTCTACATTTAAATTACACATAAATGGAATGGTAACCAAATAAATACATTGTATTTTACACTTTTAAAGATGATTTCTCTCATTAAAATATAATGAATAACCATCAAGGGTCTGAAACAAATCAAAATAATTCTAAGAAGAAACAAGGATACCCAGGTTTGATCCCTGGGTCAAGAGGATCCCCTGGAGAAGGAATTGGCAATCCACTCCAGTATTCTTGCTTGGTAAATTCCATGGATGGAGGAACCTGACAGGCTAAAGTCATAGGGTTGCAAAGAGTAAGACACGACTGAAGGATTTCACTTCAAGAAGAAACAAGGCTATAAATATGTACTCATTTTAATAAAAACTGAATATATAACACAACAAATTCCTATTCTACTTGCTTGAAACTGTTATTGTTCACTGTTATGAAAAGCAAGTTACCAGCCTACTGGCATATAACAATAATGAATACTTGGGAATGTTTTCCATAGTAAGAACTTCTGTTTTCTTGGTCTCAAAATAACTTGATAAATAATTCTTCTATTGATGAAAGTAATCAAGTGGTACAAAAAAATTCTTCATGACCCAGATAATCATGATGGTGTGATCACTCACCTAGAGCCAGACATCCTGGAATGTGAAGTCAAGTGGGCCTTAGGAAGCATCACTACAAACAATGCTAGTGGAGGGGACAGAATTACAGTTGAGCTATTTCAAATCCTGAAAGATGATGCTGTTAAAGTGCTACACTCAATATGCCAGCAAATTTGGAAAACTCAGCAGTGGCCACAGGACTGGAAAAGGTCAGTTTTCACTCCAACCCCAAAGAAAGAAAGAAAGAAAGTGAAGTCGCTAAGTCATGTCTGACTCTTTGCGACCCCATGGACTGTAGCCTACCAGGCTTCTCCGTCCATGGGATTCTCCAGGCAAGAATAATGCATTGGGTTACCATTTCCTTCTCCAGGGGATCTTCCTGACCCAGGTATCAAACCCCGGTCTCCCGCATTGGAGACAATGCCAAAGAATGGCACTACCGCACAATTGCACTCATCTTACATGCTAGTAAAGTGATGCTCAAAATTCTCCAAGCCGGCTTCAGCAATACATGAACTGTGAACGTCCAGATGTTCAAGCTGGTCTTAGAAAAGGCAGAGGAACCAGAGATCAAACTGCCAACATCTGCTGGATCATTGAAGAAGCAAGAGAGTTCCAGAAAAACATATATTTCTGCCTTATTGAATATGCCAAAGCCTTTGACTGGATCGCAATAAACTGTGGAAAATTCTGAAAGAGATGGGAATACCAGACCACCTGACCTGCCTCTTGAGAAATCTGTATGCAGGTCAGGAAGCAACAGTTAGAACTGGACATGGAACAACAGACTGGTTCCAAATAGGAAAAGGAGTACGTCAAGGCTGTATATTGTCACCCTGCTTATTTAACTTATATGCAGAGTACATCATGAGAAACACTGGGATGGAGGAAGCACAAGCTGGAATCAAGACTGCGGGAGAAATATCAATAACCTCAGATATACAGATGACACCACCCTTATGGCAGAAAGTGAAGAAGAACTAAAGAGCCTCTTGATGAGACTGAAAGAGGAGAGTGAAAAAGCTCAACATTCAGAAAACTAAGATCATGGCATCTGGTCCCATCACTTCATGGGAAATAGATAGGGAAACAGTGGCTGACTTTATTTTTCTGGGCTCCAAAATCACTGCAGATGGTGATTGCAGCCGTGAAATTAAAAGACGCTTACTCCTGGAAAGAAAAGTTATGACCAACCTAGACAGTATATTAAAAAGCAGAGACATTACTTTGTCAACAAAGGTCCATCTAGTCAAGGCTATGGTTTTTCCAGTGGTCATGTATGGATGTGAGAGTTGGACTATAAAGAAAGCTGAGTGCAGAAGAATCGATGCTTTTGAACTGTGGTGTTAGAGAGGACTCTTGAGAGTCCTTTGGACTGCAAGGAGATCCAGACAGTCCATCCTAAAGGAGATCAGTCCTGGGTGTTCATTGGAAGGACTGATGTTGAAGCTGAAACTCCAGTACTCTGGCCACCTGATGTGAAGAGCTGACTCATTTGAGAAGACCCTGATACTGGGAAAGATTAAGGGCAGGAGGAAAAGGGGATGACAAAGGATGAGATAGTTGTATGGCATCACCGTCTCAATGGACATGAGTTTGGGTAAACTCCGGGAGTTGGTGATAGACAGGGAGGCCTGGCGTGCTGTGGTTCATGGGGTCACAAAGAGTCGGACATAACTGAGCGACTGAACTGAACTGAACTGAACATATCTGAGAGAGCTAGTTCTTAGGTAGGTTGATAAGGAGTCCAGTTGAGGAGGAGGAGGAAGTGACAAACATTTTCCATCCTTTGTCTTAGTCACATAGGACGTTTTTTCTTAAGCTCTGTGTTGTTATGGCAACAATCTAACTTTCTTTAAGCCAGAACTAATGATTACACAACAAAACAACTCATCTTGCTCAAGGGTATGTTTTTCCTTAAGCTCTGTACTAATGATTATATAACAACAATGTATCTTGCTGGATGATATGTTTCTCCTTAACAGGAACCTGTTCCTTCTGGCTAATCTTGTTATTTGTTATTTTAAGATGCATGTTGTGGGAGTGGGTCTGCTAAGACCTTCACAACCTTGAGGCATTCTTTTGACCTATTTTTAGTAAACAAGTGAAAAGGTCTATAAATCCCTTGCTAAAACTGGGAGGTGGGGGGAGGGGTGGTGGGGGGGGTGGGGCACTCTTTCTGCCCACTTCTAATGTCTGTGTCAGAATCTTTCTCTATCCCTTTCCACTTTAATAAAACTTTTGCTATACAAAGCTTTGAGTGAGTGAAGCTGTGTCTTTGTCCCAAAGTGAAATTATCTCCTCCAGAGATCATGAATCCGACACTGTTTACTGTAAGCTGTCATCTCCATCTCAAACTTTAACTATCCCTTCTCCCGATCCTTCCCCCAGCAGTCATGAATCAGTCTGTTCTCTTAGTGTGAGTCTCTTTCTGTTTTGTAAGTAAGTTCGTTTGAATTATTTCCTTTTAGATTTCACATATAAGGGATGTCATATGATATTTTTCCTTCTCTGACTTACTTCACTTAGTAGGAAGCAATTAATATATTTTTAAATCTAGTGAAAGTGAAAGTCACTCAGTCATGTCCGACTGTTGGTGACCCCATGGACTGTACAGTCCATGGAATTCTCCAGGCCAGAATACTGGAGTGGGTAGCCTTTCCCTTCTCCAGGGGATCTTCCCAACCCAGGGACTGAACCCAGGTCTCCCGTACTGCAGGTGGATTCTTTACCAGCTGAGCCACATGGGAAGCCCATCTAGAGTTATGATTAATTTCCCTCTAAATATATTTAAGTATAAATGTCTAAACATTAAAATTTGAATCATATGTTTGCATATATAGGTGTAACAGAATGCACTGATTCATTCATTCAACAACCATTCAAGTGTCTTCTGTATATTATATCTCAAGACCCTGAGAAACTTGAGCTACAAATATGAATAAAACATGATCTCTGCTTTAAAGGAAACTTTTAGCTTAATGAAGAAAAAACACAAAAATAAATGCAATACATGGTTTTAAGCAGCATAAAAGAAGTAAGTACAATGGGGATACAGAGAAGGAATTAATATTTTCTATTTAGGGAGCAGATAAGGATGATATCTTCATTTTCAAGTATTTCAAAGAGATGGAAAATTTTACCTATACAGGACATAAATTGCCCAGTCTATGAAAGCCTGGGATAATTCAGAATTTAATCATGTTACTCTTATGAACTATTAATTAATATTTCTTCAACCAGGATGCTATGTTCTTTAAGGGCAAGAAATCTAAAAGTTATTCAAAGTTTTAACTCAGTCAACAAACAGTTCCTAAAGAAACACTATGCTCCAAGAAAGTGTCATCTTAGGCCATGAGGGGTATAAATATGCAAAAACATTATTCTTGCCCTCAAGTATTGTATAATCTCTAGTGTGGGAGTTGGACAAATATATCACCAGTAAAGGATGATAAAAGAATATGGTGGAGGACTTCCACTTATGGAAAAATGAAGAAGATATATTTTTCCCAATTCCTTTTACTAAGTACAGCTCAAATACAAGATATTATATAGAAAATAAGTACAGGAAGACTCAATGGTGGAGAGAAGATGGAAGACCAGATAGGGATGTCGGGACCTGAGGAATGACATGGCAGCGAGGTCCCTGGATTTTCTTTTTGCCTCATATGTCTTAGACTGTCTGCTGAAGAAGCTAGCAACACAGAAATGGCAACCAGTGAGGACAGACACCCAAGAAAAGCAGCTCTCTTTAGCCAAAAGAGCCGGAAAGGGGTGGTCCAGCAAGATACAAAATAGTCATTCTACTACAGTCAAACACCACAGACACAATTGCATGAGCCAAGGCTGAGGGGAGAGAGAACCTAGACTTCCATTCTGGCTAGGCTGAAATACAGTATTCTAACACTCCCCATCCCACCAACGTAGCATTACAGAAGGTAGAACTTTCATCCCTGCCAGATGGTAATAAGCCCTGGCTCCCAAGATATTAGTCCAGACCATGTAGGGAATCTGAATATCCACTACCATCTGATATTAGTGAGGACACCCCTCCCCTTCCCTGCTAAAGCAGTACCTGAGAAGGCCTAGTGGAGAGTTTTCCCTATCATCAAATGGTAACAAGGTCACTCCCCCTCCCCACTCCACTAACAGTGCTCACTAGTGGGAAGCACTAATAAGATACTTCTACCCCTCCCAGCCGGGGTGCTAATAGCAGAAATCTATGGGAGACCTAAACTCACTCTTGATCAGGAATATCAAATGGGCTCTCCCCTCCTTGGGTGTCAAAAGACACTGAGCAGGCAAGCTTGACTTTTACCCTCAATCGCAACTTAATTTAAAAGGACAATAAGACAAATATCAACAAGTGATAGAGATGCAGAATTATCTGACAAACATTTTAAAGCAACAATCAGAAAATGTTTCAACAAGCAATTATAAACATTTGAAGCAAATTAAAAATAGAAAGTCTCAGCAAAGAAACACAGTCTTGGCAGATAAATATAAGATTTAAAGAAAAATCAAATGGAAAATTTAGGCTTGAATAATGCAATGACTGAAATAAAAAACTCAGTGGGTGAGCTCAAAGAACCCAAAGAAGTCCATACCAAGATACATCACAGTTGAACTTCTAAAAACTAAAGAAAAAGAAAAAATATTGAAAACAATGAAAGAGAAGCAACATCTAAACTACACGGAGAAAATGATTCAAATAACAGCAGATATCTCATCAGAAACCACACAGTCCAAAAGAAAGTGTCACATTTCTCAAGTGGTGAAAGAAATGAACTGTTAGCCTGTATTTCTATATCTAGAAAAGATTTCCACTAAGAATAAGGAGGAAAGAAAACTAAAAGAATTTTTAACCAGCACACCAATCCTAAAAGAAGAAAGAAATGATGTGTTACCAAAAGCTAAGCTTCTCTATACACTAGTGTCGAACTGAATCTCGGAGAAAGAGTTTTGGCCAAATAGAAAAGGACTGGTGCCGAGCACAACCCTGTGGAGCTCCTGCACACTGAGGCCTCATTGTCTCCCATTTCTTGTAGGCAAGACCCCAGCCTCCATGAACTTCTGTGAGTTAAAAAAGGAGAAGCAGCAACAAAACCACCTGAGGCAAGATTAAAGGGACAAGAGCAGCTCATCAGGATTAGGAGACCTGGCCACCTGAGACCCTGAACACATCCTAATCTTGTCAGTGTGTGTGCTAGGCCACTTCAGTCTTGTCTGACTCTTTGAGGCTCTGTAGATTATAGCCTGTCAGATTCCTCTGACCAAGGGATTCTCCAGGCAAGAACACTGGAATGGATTGCCAGGCCCTCCTCCAGGGAATCTCCCCAAACCAGGGATTGAACCTGGATCTCTTACATCTCCAGCATTGGAAGGCAGATTCTTTACCACTAGCACCACCTAGGAAGCACAAGCTGGAATCAAGATTGCCGGGAGAAATATCAATAACCTCAGATATGCAGATGACACCACCCTTATGGCAGAAAGCGAAGAGGAACTAAAGAGCCTCTTGATGAAAATGAAAGAGGAGAGTGAAAAAGTTGGTTTAAAGCTCAACACTCAAAAAACTAAGATCATGGCACCTCTTCCCATCACTTCATAGCAAATACATGGGGAAACAGTGGAAACAGTGGCACACTTTATTTTGGGGGGCTCCAAAATCACTGTAGATGGTGACTGCAGCCATGAAATTAAAAGACACTTGCTCCTTGGAAGAAAAGTTATGACCAACCTAGACAGCATATTAAAAAGCAGAGACATTACTTTGCCAGCAAAGTTCCGTCTAGTCAATGCTATGGTTTTACCAGTGGTCATGTATGGATGTGAGAGTTGGACTATAAAGAAAGCTGAGAGCTGAAGACTTGATGCTTTTGAACTGTGGTGTTGGAGAAGACTCTTGACAGTCCTTTGGACTGCAAGGAGATCCAACCAGTTCATCCTAAAGGAAATTAGTCCTGAATAGTCATTGGAAGGACTGATGTTGAAGCAGAAACTCCAATACTTTGGCCACCTGATATGCAAGAACTGACTCATTGGAGAAGACCCTGATGCTAGAAAAGATTGAAGGTGGGAGGAGAAGGGGATAATAGAGGATGAGATGTTTGGATAGCATCACCCACGCAAAGGACATGAGTTTGAGTAAACTCAGGGAGTTGGTGATAGACAGGGAGGCCTGGCATGCTGCAGTCCATGGGGTCACAAAGAGTCAGACAGGACTGAGCTAACTGACTGAATTGAACTGAACCACATAGGAAGCCCATAATCTTGTCAGCAACTCCACCCTTTTGAAACTCTAAAGAAGAAAGACTGTTACTGCCTTGATCCTTATCACATACCCCTGTCTGATTCCTCCCTATTCACCAGGGAGGAGTGCATAGCTCTTGAGGCACTAGCCTACTGTGTTCCCCCTTTGCCTGGCAAAGTAATAAAGCCATTCTTTCCTTCTCATCTATAACTCTGTCTCTGTATTACTGTTTGGCACACACTATTGATGCACAGATAGCCAAGATTTTGGCAACAGGATGGCTTTATAACTTTGTCAGGCAAATGGGGACACAGTGGGCTCCTGCCTTTAAAAACTATGTTTCCCAAGCCCAGAGGATTTGATGAAGGGTTTCATAATAATGGTTCAAGGGGCAAGGGAGGGTGGGGCCTGCACTCCTTTAATCTACTCTCAGGTGGTCTCCAAAAAAAACTGTGGACATTGACTGCAGTCATGAAGTTAAAGTTGTTTGCTCCTTGGAAGAAAAGCTATGACAAACCTAGACGGCATATTAAGAAGTGGAGACATCACTTTGCCAACAAAGGTCCATATAGTCAAAGCTATTGTTTTTCCAGTAGTCAGGTATGGATGTGAGAGTTGGACCATAAAGAAGGCTGAGCACCAAGGAATTGATACTTTTGGACTGTAGTGCTGTGGAAGACTTTTGAGTTGGACAGCAAATGGATAAAACCAGTGAATCCTAAAGGAAATCAGTCCTGAATATTCATTGGAAGGGCTGATGCTGAAGCTGAAGCTCCAATACTTTGGCTACCTGATGCAAAGACCTGAATCATTGGAAAAGACCCTGATGCTGGGAAAGATTGAAGGCAAGAAGAGGAAGGGATGACAGAGGATGCGATGGTTGGATGGCATCACTGAGTCAATGGACATGAGTTTGAGCAAGCTCAGGGAGTTGGTGAAGGACAGGGAAGCCTGGTCTGCTGTAGTTCATGTGGTAGCAAAGAGTTGGACATGACCTAGCAACTGAGCATGCACACGTGCATAGGTGGATTTGGCAGTTGGTGAAAACCAGAAGATATCATACACACTAATTCCCCATGCCTAGCTCCTTCTCTATTGAGAAGGTTAAGAAAGCCAGTTGGTGAAAATTCCAGTCCCATATTCCCTCATGTCTCTATGCTGTTAAAGAGTTGTTCTGATACTCACAGTACCTGATTGGCACACCATAAAATATCTACTGAATACAAGTAAAGGCATTAAAGGAGGAAGAGAAGAACAAAAATCGACATGAGACATAGAAAATGAAAGCAAAATCACAAAAATAAATCTAATTGCCTCAATAATTACATTAAATCTGAGTGAGTTAAACAATCAAAAGACAAAGTTTGTCAGATTTTATATATATAAAAAAAAAATCCAAGTATACCCTGTCCAAAGAAAATATATTTTAGATACAAAGATATATTTAGGTTAAAAATAAAAGCATAGGGATTTCCCTGGTGGCCCAGTAGTAAGAGGCAGGGGATATATGTATACCTATGTCTGATTCATGTAGAGGTTTGATAGAAAACAACAAAATTCTGTAAAGTAATTATCCTTCAATTAACAAATAAATAAAATTTTTAAAAAGAATTAAAAACAAAAAGACTCTACCCTCCCTGGTCAGGGAACTAAGATCCCATATGCTATGGAGCAACTAAATCAACAAGCTGCGACTAGAGAGCCCACACACCACAACTACTAAGCCCATGCACTCTGGGGCCCGAGCCACAAATAGAAGCCCACATGCTACAATGAAAGATTCTGTGTGCCACAACTAAGACCCAATGCAGCCAAATAAATAAATAGTTTTTAAAAAGTAAAAGCATAGAAAATGGTACACCAGGAAAACAGCCACCATGATTTGACTTTTAGGCAAAAATTGTAACTAGAGCTAAAGAGACATATTATGATGGTAAAATAGTAAATCTACCTGAAACATATATGATCACAATTATAAACATATATGCACCTAACAACAGAGCCACAAAATACTTAAAACAAAAACTGACACAAAACACAGCAAGGAAAAACAGAACAAACAGAAAGTAAAGAACAAAGAAAACAGAAGGGAAAAATTAGACAATGTAATAATAACAGAAATTTCAATGTCTTATTTTAATAAATTAAATTAGGCAGAAAATCAGCAATTCAGAAGATCTGAACAATATAAACTAAGTAGACCTAACAGACTTCCACAGCACACTTCTATCTCACAACAGTAGAATATACATTCTTATTAAGTGCATATGGAACATTCTCCAGGATAGACCATACAGTAGCCATAGAACATGTCTCAAAATATGTTAAATTATACAAAGAAAATACAGTCTCTAACTACAACAAAATTAAATTAGAAAAGAACAACATAAAGATCTAAAAAATGCCCAAGTATGTAAAAAATAATTAAAAACAAAAACCGACTAAACACTCCTAAATACCAACAGGCCAAAGAAGAAAATTCACAAGTAAAATCAGATGACACTTTGAGTTGAATGAAAATTAAAACACGAGACCAAAACTTACGTATCCAGTAAAAGCAGTATTGAAAGGGAAATTTATATATAGCTGTAAATGCTAGAAAAACAATACCTCAAATCAATAATCTAATAATTTATCTTAGGAAAGTAGAAAAGGAAACTTAACCCCAAAGCCAGTAGAAGGAAGGAAGGAATGAAGATTAGAGTGTAAATCAATGAAATAGAGAAAAGAAAATCAACCCAGAAAAATCAACACAACCAAAGGTCACTTTTTTGAAATGAGCAACAAAATTGACAAACCTTTGAACAAGGTCAGAAAACGCTCAAATTACTAAAATTAGTAATAAAAGTTGTTGTTGTTGTTTAGTTGCTCAGTCGTGTCCAACTCCTTTGCAACCCCATGGATTATAGCCCACCAGGCTTCTCTGTCCATGGGATTCCCCAGGCAAGAATACTGGAGTGGGTTACCACTTCCTTCTCCAGGGGATCTTCCTGACCCAGGGATCAAACCTATGTCTCCTGCATTGGCAGGCAGATTCTTCCCTGCTGAGCCACAAGGGAAGCCCATTAATGAAAGAGAGGACATCACATACTGACTTTACAAGAAAAACATTTTAAGTTAATATTATGAAAAACTGTACAACATCAAATTAGATAACTCAGAAGAAATGAACAAATTCCTAGAAAGACACAAATTACCAAAAAAAATGAAGAGGAAATGGAAAATCTGAATATGTAACAGTATGAGGGGAAATGTTGCCTCCTGTGCTATTTTTTGAACAAGTTTTTGAAAGATTGATGTTAATTCTTTTTTAAAGATTAGGCAGAATTATTAACACTAAAAAATCTTCCTATAAGGAAAGCTCACGTGTAGACTGCTTCATGGGTCAGTTAAATTCAGTTCAGTTGCTAAGTCATGTACAACTCTTTGCAGCCTCATGAACTGCAGCATGCCAGGCTTCCCTGTCCATCACCAACTCCTGGATCTTGCTCAAACTCATGTCCATCAAATCAGTGGTGCCATCCAACCATCTCATCCTCTATTGTCTCCTTCTCCCTCTGCCTTCAATCTTTCCCAGCATCAGGGTCTTTTCCAATGAGTCAGTTCTTCCCATCAGGTGGCCAAAGTATTGGAGCTTCAGCTTCAGCATCAGTCCTTCCAATGAATATTCAGGACTGATTTCCTTTAGGATGGACTGGTTGGATCTCCTTGCAGTCCAAGGGACTCTCAAGAGTCTTCTCCAACACCACAGTTCAAAAGCATCAATTCTTCGGCACTCAGCTTTCTTTATGGTCCAACTCTCACATTCATACATGACTACTGGAAAAACCATAGCTTTGACTAGACAGATCTTTGTTGGCAAAGTAATGTCTCTGCTTTTTAATATGCTGTCTAGGTTTGTCATAGCTTCATGGGTAAATTCTATCTAATGTTTAAAGAAGAAAAAAGAGCAGAGGAGGCAACACTTTCCCTCTCATTTGGTGTCCTGGTACTAAAACCAAAGACGTCACAAGAAAATTACAGACCAACATTGCTTATAAATATAGATTAAAAACCTTCAAGTAAAAAATAATAAAATTGAGTATAGACACATATAAAGAGACCTATGCATCTGACCAAGTGGGATATGTATCAAGAATGCAAGGTTATCTAGAGGGGCTGGATGGGGTGGGAGGTGGGAAGGAGGGCATGGAAGGAGGGTACATAGGTATACCTGTCTATGGTGGATTCATGTTGATGCATGGCAGAAACCAACACAACACTGTATACCAATTACCCTCCAATTAAAAATAAATAAATTTTAAAAAAGAATGCAAGGTTAGTCTAACAAATGAAAATTACTCAATGTATCATATTAGTAAAATAATGGACAATAAAACAAATGACCATATCAACAGACACAGAAAAAGCATTTGACAAATACTAGTACTTTTCCATGTTTTTAAAAAGCCACTCAACAAATTAGGAATAGAAAAGAACTCCCTTAACCCAGTGAAGGGTGCCTATAAAATCCCACAGCTAACAATTTCATGACAAGTAGCTGAAAGCTATGATCAGGAAGAAGAACAGAATGTCTACTGTCACTACTTCTATTCAACACTTCACTGGAAGTTCCAGTCAGGGCAATAAGACAATAAAAAGAAATAAAAGGCATGTAGTTTAGAAAAGAAGTAAAACTATCTCTATACATGACATGATCTTGTACATAGAAAATCCTAAGAAATACACTCATACACACACATGTACATGCATGCACTCGACTATTCAAGATAATAAACGAATTCAGCAAGGTTGCAAGGTACACAGGATATAAATCTATATACCAAGGTACACTTTATTTCTATTTGCCTGTAATGAATAATATGAAAATGAAATGAAAACCATTTCATTAACAAGAACATTAAAAGAATAAAATAGGAATAAATTCAATACAGTGCTAAATTTTCAAGTCTTGCAAGACTTGCAAAATAAGTACAAGACTCTCTAGGCTGAAAACTACCAAATATTGTTGAAAAAAATTGAAGACTTAAATCGACTTAAAGACATCCCAAATTCATGGATTGTCAGACTCAGCATTGTCAAGATAGCAATATTCTCCAAAGTGATCTACTGATTAAATGTAATTACTATCAAAATTCAATTCAAATTTCAAATGTCTCTTTTTTCAAATTGATATGCTGATTATATATTCATATGGAAATGCAAGGAACCCAGAAAAGTCAACATCTTGAGAAAAAAAAGATAAAAATTGGAATTCTCATCACAAGAAATTTTTTTTTCTATTTCTTTAATTTTGTATCTAAATGAGATGATATGTATTCACTAAAGTTACTATGATAATCATTTCAGGTTGTAAGTCAAATCATTCTGTACAATTTAAACTTATGAAGTTCTGCATGTCAATGACATCTCAATAAAACTGGAAGAAAAAAATAATTTTAAGGTCATTCATGAAAGACAGGAAGACTGAGGAAATATTTCAGATTAAAGCAGATCAAAAAGGAATGATAAGGAAATGTTATGCATGATTCTAGATTTGGATCCTGGCCTCTGGGCTTCCGGGGTACCTCAGATGGTAAAGAATCTGCCTGCAATGTGGGAAACATGGGTTCGATCCCTGGGTCAGGAAGATCCCCTGGAGAAGGGAATGGCTACCCACTCCAGTATTCTTGCCTGGAGAATCCCATGGACAGAGGAGCTACAGTCCATAGGGTCGCAAAGAGTCAGACACGATGAATGACTAACACACTAGAAAAGAAAAGGAGATATTGTGCAGTGGATGAAATTTGAATGGCATCTATGGTTTGGATGGTAGCATTCTATCAGTGTTACCATCTCAGATTGGGAGGCTTGCGCAAAGGTTAAAGAACAGTATATGCTTCTGAGGAATTACACAGTGAAATATTCATGGGTGAAATAGCAACATGTCTGCAACTTGCTCTCAGACTGATCAGAAAAGGAAACATTAAAAAAAAAAAAAAAAGAAAAGAAAAATTATAATAGAGGTGAAAGGGGGAAAATGGCAAAAGCTAACAACTCTAGGATCTGATTTAACATGAGTTCTTTGTACTCTTCTTTAAGCTTTTCCGTACGTTTGAAATTATTTCACAATAAATAATACTAAAAAAAAAAAGCCAAATTTAGAAAACTCACATTTTCCCATTTCAAACTTAATAAAAAGCTATAGCAAAGAAGACAATATAATATTGGCACGAAGACAATACAAATCAATGGAATAGAACTGAGAGTTCAAAAATAAACCCTTATGTTTAGGGTCAATTAAGTTTTGATAAACGTGCCAAAACAATTTAATGGAAGGATGAATTGTCCCTGCCAGTGCATGGCTCTGTGAGTTTTTGTCATAGGAGCTCTATTGTGAATTTTGTCAAAGGGACCAAAATTGCAATTTTTGCATTAGGCAGAAAAATACATATAAAAATACATTCCAAAGTTAAATGCAATATTGGTTTTCAATTATTTATGCTGTTCCTTTCCTTCCATTAGCACTGATGAGTGAATAGATATAATGGTACTTTCTCTGCCTACAAAATTAAGTTCTGTTTAACTCTACTGGTTCTTTCATGATAAACACAAGGATTTGTGTTTCAATTAAACTAAGGTGGAGTAAATATTTTATTTTAACCATATTTTGATCAGTACCAAGATATGCCAAAAACAAATTATAAAATTATTTACCTAGTAAAGTAATACGAGTCATTCTTGCGGTAGAGGAAAAGAATAAGAAATCTAGGCAGGGTTGTATAATACTCTTACAGTAAGAGATTGCAAATATTTAAAATAAAAAATACAATCTACCACCACTTGGCAAATAGAGGTTCTTAACACATGGCAGGTGTTTAATCCATACCTGAATGAACTAAAATGAACAATAATGAAGCAGTCTTATATTCTGTAGGCATTTAAACTATTTCCTCCTCTTTTCTCCCATAGTAACTTTTAGATTATGCGCAGGTCAGGAAGCAACAGTTAGAATTGGACATGGAACAACAAACTGGTTCCAAATAGGAAAAGGAGTACGTCAAGGCTGTATATTGTCACTCTGCTTATTTAACTTCTATGCAGAGTACATCATGAGAAACGCTGGTCTGGAAGAAGCACAAGCTGGAATCAAGATGGCAGAGAGAAATATCAATAATCTCAGATATGCAGATGACACCACCCTTATGGCAGAAAGTGAAGAGGAACTAAAAAGCCTGTTGATGAAAGTGAAAGAGGAGAGTGAAAAAGTTGGCTTAAAGCTCAACATTCAGAAAACGAAGATCATGGCATCTGGTCCCATCACTTCATGGCACATAGATGGGGAAACAGTGGAAACAGTGGCTGACTTTGTTTTTGGGGGGGCTCCAAAATCACTGCAGATGGTGACTGTAGCCATGAAATTAAAAGATGCTTACTCCTTGGAAAGAAAGTTATAACCAACCTAGATAGCATATTGAAAAGCAGAGACATTACTTTGCCAACAAAGTTCTGTCTAGTCAAGGCTATGGTTTTTCCAGTGGTCATGTATGGATGTGAGAGTTGGACTGTGAAGAAAGCTGAGTGCCAAGAATTGATGCTTTTGAACTGTGGTGTTGGAGAAGACTCTTGCGAGTCCCTTGGACTGCAAGGAGATCCAACCAGTCCTGGGTGTTCATTGGAAGGATGGATGCTGAAGCTGAAACTCCAATACTTTGGCCACCTCATGCGAAGAGTTGACTCATTGGAAAAGACCCTGATGTTGGGAGGGATTGGGGGTAGGAGGAGAAGGGGACGA
This sequence comes from Bubalus bubalis, assembly GCF_019923935.1. Classification (NCBI taxonomy): domain Eukaryota; kingdom Metazoa; phylum Chordata; class Mammalia; order Artiodactyla; family Bovidae; genus Bubalus; species Bubalus bubalis. Next base: position 75,305,808 of record NC_059181.1, on the reverse strand, counting down.
CAGAGGATGAGATGGTTGGATGGCATCACCGACTCGATGCACTTGAGTTTGGGTGAACTCCAGGAGTTGGTGGTAGACAGGGAGGCCTGGCGTGCTGCATTGCATGGGGTCGCAAAAAGTCGGACATGACTGAGCAACTGAACTGAACTGAACTTTTAAATATCTTTTGTTTTGAATAGAATTTGTGTTTATTTATCAATTTCGGTTAGTAGAGTCCATTCCTTGAGGACAATAGTTTGGTCTTGCTTCTCTTTGGCCTTCTGCTTTTAAAATTGATTGATTAATTAATTTCCTTTAAACATCAAATCTCACTCTAATTTACCCATCATATGTATGTGGGTATTTTAACGTGTTTAGTGATTGTATTATCTTTTTGTTTGCATTTTTAAAAATGCATATTGTAGTAACATGTACATATATTTTTAACTGTTGACTTCCCAGATGGTGCAGTGGTAGAGAATCTGCCTGCCAGTGCAGGAGATGCAAGAGACAAAGGTTTGATCCCTGAGTCAGGAAGATCCCCTGGAGTAGGAAATAGCAACCCACTCCAGTATTCCTGCCTGGGAAATCCCATGGACAGAGAAGCCTGGCAGGCTCCATAGGGTTGCAAAAAGTCAGACACATTTAAACACAGACACATTTTTTGTTATTACATATCTCATTTTTTCTTACTTTTTAAAATAACATAAATGGTGTATTACAGTTATTTTGTTTCTTACCCTTTTTCATAAAACATAGCCATCTGTGTTCATACAACCAATTTCTTCCAGCTGATGTACAGTGTATATCCACCACATTTCACCTATCCACTGTCAGTGATAGACAACTACATTGCCTTAAACTCCCTGTCACCATAAAAAAAAATACTGTGAGGAATATTACTCAATAAGTGTCCTCATGAACTTGTATATCTTTGTGATATACACCCAAGAACAGAACTGCCATGCCATAGGATATGTATATATACTTAATTTCACTGAATAAATCCCTACCAACATTAACTAGAATTCTATTTTTCTCTAGCTTAATAGTTACCTCATTGTTCTAGTATGCAGTTATCTGCTAATTGTTTTAAGCATTTCTTCATGTGTTTATTAGTTTTAGTTTTTCTCTTCTACATACCTTGTTTATATTTTGCTGATCTTTGTATCCCCAGTGTTTATCACCATCTCCTATACATTATAGGCATTAAGATTTTTTTTTTATCAATGAATGTATAAAAGAACAAGAATGTATGAAAGTATAAAGTATCCAGAAGACTCGTTAACAGTATGGGTGTAGAGGATAATTTAAAATGACCCCAAGCTTAGAAGCTCATGTTCTTAAATGAAATAAGGAATGCAGAAGAAAAGTCAAATTTGGCAAACAGAAAGGAATTTTGCCCTTGTTGAATTTGATGCACCTAAAGATATCAAGTATGAATTTGGAAATATGAATGAAAGAGGTGAACTACAGAGCCAGACTAAGCAGGGATATGGCAGTAGCAGTTAGCCTAGTGATACAAAAAGTCCCTGGTAAGCCTCAGAATGACTGAGAGAAAAGATTCAAAAACAGCCAGGCCAAATCTACATTAAGTATGCAACTCATGACTTAGCTTAGACTACTAATATAGATCAAGTCTATATAACAGATGGTCTCAATCAGGGAAATTATAGAAATGGGTTACTTTTCCCCCCTAACATGTTCAAATTGTAACTAAACAAAATTTGTTATCAACTATAGATTGCTATTACACTGGTTGTCTCAATGGTCTTTTTTTTTTTCATGGGCAACCAATTTTCCAATTTAAATTATAAGACCTTAATAAGTAAGCTTTTAAAAACAACTCTAAATATATTCCATTATATTTTCAACAACCTTATTACTTACTTCTAGAAAGTATTCAAAAGTACATTGTACCAGAAAAACCATGAACACCAAAGGTACCCATCAATTGCCTTGCCCCTTCTAAGAAGCCCTGGAACACAGGTCACCATGCAGGACTGATACACTGGCCAAAACCGACTGGACCAGGATTCGTACCTGAGCCAAAGACAGCCAACAAGAAACTGCCTTGCCAAAGGGCCTGATGTGCAATTTCTGCCTAAGAAGGGTACTTTGCAGTGGTTTGTGTCTAGCCAACCTGATCAGATCCTGGCTCTAGGAAAATCTGAATATGAAACATACAGAGTTAACAGAAGCAGAATAATCATGAGAATGACTACCAGCATTGATACAGTATCCTGAATGGTTCTACTTGCAATCTGTTTAGCTGGTGAGACAGTTTCCTAGGCATTCTTCCTAACCTAAATATTTTTTCATTAAACTACTATTTAAGATAACTTGATCTTGCATCTGTTCTTTATAACCTGAAAAGGCCTAATACTCTTTTTCTCTAATTTGTATGAAAGCCACAAATTCCCTCCTAAACCAGTGGTTCTTGAACCTAGCAACACAGCAGAACCATTGGTGGAGTTTTAAAATATTAAAATGTCCAATCGGGGATGGGGGTCAGGCATCAGTACTTTTTTCCAGGATATCACATAGCACACAAGAATGAATGAACTAGCATGCATGTGTAATGGCTGAATCTCAAAAATATAATATTGGGTGAAAGAAGCCAGATATAACAAAGTAAATACTGCATAATTCTATTTATATAAAGTTAAAAAACAGGCAAGATTAATCTATGGTGGAGGAGGAGAAAAGGGGAAAGTTTCTGGGCTGCTGGTAATGTTCTTTTTTTCTTTTAATTTAGGTGCCAGTTGAATAAGTATGTTCATCTTTTGACAATTTACTAAGCTGCTTGTGATTTGTGTACTTAATCGTACGTATGCTACACTTAAACTGAAAACAAGTTCCCATTAAGGAAAGAAAAGTAGTTCTCCTTTGAGGTTCATACCACCCACCTATTCATCCTTAGCACCTGCCTCCCGGACACTTCATCACATTGAAGATTTAGGATCCTGGTCAATAGCCTTCTTCTATACTCTGTCTGCTGTACTAAGTTGCTTCAGTTGTGTCCAGCTCTTTGCAAACCTATGAACTATAGCCCACCAGGTGCCTCTGTCCATAGGGTTCTCCAAGCAAGAATACTGGAGTGGGTTGCCATTTCTTCCTCCAGAGGATCTTCCTGACCCAGGGTTCAAACACTCATTTCTTACTTCTTCTGCATTGGCAGAAGGTTCTTTACCACTAGTGACACCTGGGAAGCCCTCTTCTATACTCTAAATCCTGCCATAATTCTGAGTGACTTTAATGTCCATGTGATTGAGCCACTCAAAAGCCTCACCTTGCTGTTCTTTGGTTTCACCTTCTTAGAGCTTTCAGTCCACTCCAGTTACACTCTCCATGAGTACACCCTGAATTTACCATTTTCTGGAACTTGTTAACAGCTTAAATTATAAACTCAATAAGCTTTTCTCTGACTACAACCTCCTATTTCAGTTTTGACTTCCTTACTGTCCTACTCCTGTTCTTTGAGCCAATATTATCTACCACAGAAAACTTTTTGTGAGAATTAAGTAAAATGATGTCATCAACAGCATAATACAATATCTGACACACAGGAACTGCTCAGTACATGGTAGCCATATTTCAATATTATGCATTTTATTATAAACAAACATTTTTCAGGACCCAAATTTTCCCCAAATTCACTCAACTTTTGGCATTAATGAAATCTGGCTTTTGACACTATATTTCTCCTGATCCTTTTAAATGAAAGCCAGTCCTCCAGCTATTCTCTCTGATTCAAGAAGTAAGGAGGAAAGATCAGTACAGACCTTGTTCTCAAGGCTAATTCCACATCAGTGTTCTATCATCATGTTTGCTCAAAAAGCTCTTATCTTTCAAAATGAATGTAAACTATTTTCAGAATTATCTAACCAACATTCAGGACTCCTTTCTACATTATCCCTTATTATTATTAAACTCTGGGACTTCATAATTAACACAGATCATCCGTTTCATACCTTGGCTTTACAGATGCTTCATCAAGGTTAAGCCCCATGATCTGGACTCAGATCAGAGATTTCAGATTCAGATTGACCACTTACAACTGTGTGACTGTGGCAGAGTTATTTAACCTTTCTAAATTTCAGCTTCTTTACCTGTAAAACGCTCATAACAGCAACTACTCATTGGGCCATTGTGACGCATAAATGTGAAAATTCACATAATGCACTTAGCAAAATGCCTAGTGCAATAGCTGTGATCACTATCATTAATTTGTAATAGTTCTTGCACATTTCTCCCTGTCTCCAAACCTGCTCAGGTCTCCTGACATGTTTTTCCCCCAGTTTCATTGAGATTTAATTGGCATATAGTCTCCCACTTTTTTTTAAATGAAAAGACATCTTTTCTGGAACTTCCTACCACCATCTTAAGATCTCTTCCCTACTTTGACCATAACATTTTTCTAAAGAGTGATGTACACCTCCCTTTCAGAGGAGACAAGGAGTAGTGGAAAGATCAGGGACTTTGAAGACAAATATACCTGTGTTTGAACCTGGTTCTTCCACCTAGTAGCTATATGACCAGGACCCAGCACTTTTTCTAAGCCTCAGTTTTTTCATATGTAAAATGGGTATATTACCCCCATTTCTTAGGGTCATCAAAAAGATTAAACGGAAATAATACATGTAAAGCAGCTGGTCAAAGTAGGTGCTAAATGAATGCCAGTTTCCCACCCCTTATCCTTTCCCTCAGTTCAGTTCAGTCGCTCAGTCATGTCCAACTCTTTGAAACGCCATGAACTGCAGCACGCCAGGCTTCCCTGTCCATCACCAACTCCCAGAGCTTCCTCTAACTCATGTTCATTGAGTCAGTGATGCCATCCAACCATCTCATCCTCTCTTGTCCCCTTCTCCTCCTGCCTTCAATCTCTCCGAGCATCAGGGTCTTTTCCAATGAGTCAGTTCTTCACATCAGATGGCCAAAGTATTGGAGCTTCAGCATCAGTCTTTCCAATGGATATTCAGGACTGATTTCCTTTAGGAAATCCTTTCCTTAACCCCTTATAATCTGGGGATTCCCCAGTGGCTCAGCAGTAAAGACCCACCTGCCAATGCAGGAGATGTAAGAGACACAGGTTCTATCCCTGGGTTAGGAATATCCCCTGGAGGAGGGCATGGCAACCCACTCCAGTATTCTTGCCTGGAGAATCCCATATGCAGAGAAGCCTGGCAGTCTACAGTCCATAGGGTTGCAAAGAGTAGGACATGACTGAAGCAACTGAGCACAATACAACATAACTCTTTACAATCTAGGTTCCCACTCTACCACTTTACCTCACTTCAGCTCTTATGAGCATTATAACTTTGGAGAACTTAATTGAATTTTCTTAGCCTTAGTTTCTCATTTGTAAAATGGTGATCATAGTATCTTCAACATAAAGTTGTCTTGATAATTAAGTGAAATAACATACACAAAGTATTTTAGCAAGGTGCCTAGCCTTGTAGTAAGCACTTAATAAATGGCAGCTACCAATGACTTTTTACTGGCCAAATCAAAAAACTGTTCAACTGTCTCCTTCTCTAGGTTTTGGTGACAACATACTTTTTAGGTTTGCTTTTTAATCATTGACCACTCATTCTCTCTCTGTACTCCCTCCATGAAGTCTTTCTTTATTCTCTTCAACCAGGTGTGAGCTCTCTTCTGAACCCTCAGATCACTTTTTGCTTCTCCTGAGGCAAACCACTTCCCCTACTCTGAATCATTATCATTTGTTATACAATGCTTAACTTAATTTCTTTTATCTCCATTGCCTGGCACTTATTTATTCATGCAGAATTTATTGAGTACTTAATATAAGTCATACTTGTGTTTAGTACTAAGGATACAAAAATTAACATATAATTACTGCTCTCAAGTAGCTTATCATTTAGGAGGGTAGAATAGACAGTAAATAGTCTATTACTTGCAGTATGATAAGTCCAAAGGTAAAACTATGCCCAGGGTCCTCTGGGAGCATAAAGGCGAGTTACTTAAATCAGACTGGGGAGATCTGGGACACTATCTCGGAAAAGGCATTTTGCATTTAGCATATGGGGAGGCAGTACACAAATCACTGTTAAATTAATCAGTGAAATATGAATAGGAACTAACTACATGAGGATGGTAAAGGGCACTTCAGACCCAGAGAAAGAGCAGGGAAAAAGTACAGATGTTAGGAGAGTTCCTGAAAGATAGGAAAAGAAGCTGGAAAGGCAAGGCAGGCTGGGCTGTTGTAGACACATAAGAGTCTGACCTGAGCCCAGAGGACAGATGATGGCGTACCAATAAAGATTTTTAAGTAGTGGAGGAACATAATCAGATTGCCATTTTAGTACTCTGGCAGTGCAGGGGAAAATGAATTCCATTAGAACCAGGCTAGAGGCAGCGAGTCCAGTTGGACGGGTATTGTGGTAATTCAAATAAATTATGAATGCAGAAGAAGAGAAGAGCAATGGCAACCCACTCCAGTACTCTTGCCTAGAGAATCCCTTGGACAGAGGAACCTGGTGGGGTGCTGTCCATGGAGTCACAGAGTCGGACACGACTGAAGTGACTCAGCATGCACGCATGCATGAATGCAGAAATGAAGTGAGAACGGCTTATCAAGCCCGATATAGAGCCTGAATTATTCATATTTGTATCTCCTGCAAGAGTGCATTTTACACTTAAAACCTGCTACAAATATCTACCCATAGATATTTGTCGACGACTGTTACTGAAACTTACTAAGGGAACTGCAGTTGGCAGCCAGTTGGGTCACTTCCTGTACAGATTTCTAAGTAAAAGGATCATTTCGCATTGCAGAACTCAAAAGAAACAGGTTTGTTATTCAAACCCGTAGAGTAACAGCAGTGAATACAAACCCGCGCACTGCGGAGAGACCTCTCTATCCTGGTCTATTTTACCAGAAATAATTTTCGAACGAAGTCCTCCAAAGGGTCGTGAGGCTCCGCCCTATGCACTCAGACAAATGCCCAGGCTTTTTTTCTCTTTGTTCCAGCTCAAGACACAAGTCTGTTTGCTGCTCGTCGCCCAGGCGGCCATTTTCACCCAGCAGTTTCCCAGTTTTCACCCCACCGCAGTATAAAGTCAACAGCAGGGAACTGAGGAGAGTACAGTTCCAGGCTGCTGCTGCGGCTGCTGCTGCGGCTGCTGCTAAGTCGCTTCAGTCGTGTCCGACTCTGTGAGACCCCAGAGAAGGCAGCCCACCAGGCTCCCCCGTCCCTGGGATTCTCCAGGCAAGAACACTGGAGTGGGTTGCCATTTCATTTTCCAATGCATGAAAGTGAAAAGTGAAAGTAAACCGTTCAGTCCTGTCCGACTCTTAGCGACCCCATGGACTGCAGCCTAGGCAGATGTATTGAGGCTTCAAACCGGTTAAAGATTCCCTGACCTTGCTAGTCCTTTCGCAACCTCATCTCCATCTCGCCTCTTGCTGTGGGACTCCTTTTTGAAGTTAGGAGGACCCCTTCTATGGTTATTATAGTGCTATCAGCACTTCAGAAACTAAGCAAGGTATTTTTTTTTTTTTTTAACTTACCCTAAGGGCTGCCATAGCTGTGACCGCCTCCGCCCAAGTCGTCGCACGGAGAGCGGAAAGGGACAAAACATTTCAACTAGATTCCACTTACACTAGCCTCAGCCAGTCCCGCCCCTCGCCGGCTGGCTCCGCCCTTTCTCCGCCCTTGTAGTGCTGCTCTGGGAAGCTGCAGCAGTTTGTCCTTTCTGGGGAGAAATGATTTAACTTTGTGATTGATTGTCGCTGTCCCTGATAACACCTTTCAGAATATATTCTCCATAGTCCATTTGAAACGTACTTTTCTGGGTACAGAACTTTTCATTATGTTAGTTGTTTCTGGGATATGAGAGTTTTTCTAGCTGAGGACTTAAAATCCAAGTTCAGCTGCCTTAATAAATACTGATAGTGAAAGTCCCTCAGTCGTGTCCGCCTTTTTGCGACCTCATGGACTATACGGTCCATGGAATTCTCCAGGCCAGAAAACTGGAGTAGCTAGCCATTCCTTTCTCCCGAGGATCTTCTCAATCCAGGGATTGAACCCAGGTCTCCCTCATTGCAGGCGGATTATTTACCCTGAGCCACCAGGGAAGCCCCCCTTAATAAATAACTAGTTACAAAAAGAAGGGGTTATTTCTACAATACGTGGGCAAGTTCATACAGTCTAAAACTATGTGACTAAGCACCTACTATGTGCCAGGCATTTGTTCAAAGTAAAGAATAATGTAATACCTTCCCTCACGGAGCTTACGATTCCAGGAATAAAAGAGAAACAGACAAATTTTACAAAATGCCAAGTGCTATGAAGGAAAATAAAAAGAGTATGGGGATGAGGTGTGAATTTACTGATTTCAATCCATTCAGTTCAGTTCAGTGTCTCAGTCGTGTCTGACTCTTTACGACCCCATGAATCATAGCACGCCAGGCCTCCCTGTCCATCACCAACTCCCGGAGTTCACCACACTCATGTCCATTGAGTCAGTGATGCCATGCAGTCATCTCATCCTCTGGCGTCCCCTTCTCCCAGCATCTCCCCAATTCCTCCCAGCATCAGGGTCTTTTCCAATGAGTCAACTTTTTGCATGAGGAGGCCAAATATTGGAGTTTCAGCTTCAGCATCAGTCCTTCCAATGAACACCCAGGACTTATCTCCATTAGGATGGACTGGTTGAATCTCCTTGCAGTCCAAGGGACTCTCAAGAGTCTTCTCCAACACCACAGATCAAAAGCATCAATTCTTTAGCGCTCAGTTTTCTTCAGAGTCCAACTCTCACATCCATACATGACCACTGGAAAAACCATAGCCTTGACTAGACATTTGTTGGCAAAGTAATATCTCTGCTTTTAAATACGCTATCTAGGTTAGTCATAACTTTCCTTCCAAGGAGTAAGTGTCTTTTAATTTCATGGCTGCAGTCACCATCTGCAGTGATTTTGGAGCCCCAGAAAATAAAGTCAGCCACTGTTTCCCCATCTATGCGCCATGAAGTGATGGGACTGGATGCCATGATCTTCGTTTTCTGAATGTCAGGCTTTAAGCCAACTTTTTCACTCTCCTCTTTCACTTTCATCAGCAGGCTTTTTAGTTCCTCTTCACTTTCTGCCATAAGAGTGGTGTCATCTGCATATCTGAGGTTATTGATATTTCTCCCTGCAATCTTGATTCCAGGTTGTGCTTCTTCCAGCCCAGCATTTCTCATGATGTACTCTGCATATAAGTTAAATAAATAGGGTGACAATAAATGGCCTTGATGTACTCAAGGGACTAGATCTGGTAGACAGAACTATGGATGGAGTTTCAATACATTAGGGAAAGGCATTCTGATAAGGTGACATTTGAGAAAAGTCCTGAAGGAATTTAGGGAAGAACCTTCCATGCAGAAGCAGCAGCAATTAAAGAAAAGCCAGTGTGTCAGAAGTGGCTACATCTGATGGCATTGACTTAATTTAAGGTGAGATAATCACAGTAATCCAAGTCTATGCCCCAACCAGTAATGCTGAAGAAGCTCAAGTTGAACAGTTCTATGAAGACCTACAAGAACTTTTAAAACGAACACCCCCAAAAAGATGTCCTTTTCATTATAGGGGACTGGAATGCAAAAGTAGGAAGTCAAGAAACACCTGGAGTAACAGGCAAATTTGGCCTTGGAATACAGAAGAAAGCAGGGCAAAGACTAATAGAATTTTGCCGAGAAAATGCACTGGTTATAGCAAACAACTTCTTCCAACAACACAAGAGAAGACTCTACACATGGACATCACCAGATGGTCAACACCAAAATCAGATTGATTATATTCTTTGCAGTCAAAGATGGAGAAGCTCTATACAGCCAATGAAAACAAGATCAGTAGCTAACTGTGGCTCAGATCATGAACTCCTTATTGCCAAATTCAGACTTAAATTGAAGAAAGTAGGGAAAACCACTAGACCATTCAGGTATGACCTAAATCAAATCCCTTATGATTATACAGTGGAAGTGAGAAATAGATTTAAGGGCCTAGATCTGATAGACAGAGTGCCTGATGAACTATGGAGTGAGGCTCATACATTGTACAGGAGACAGGGATAAAGACCATCCCCATGGAAAAGAAATGCAAAATGGCTGTCTGGAGAGGCCATACAAATAGCTGTGAAAAGAAGAGAAGCAAAAAGCAAAGGAGAAAAGGAAAGATATAAGCATCTGAATGCAGAGTTCCAAAGAATAGCAAGAAGAGATAAGAAAGCCTTCCTCAGCGATCAATGCAAAGAAATAGAAGAAAACAACAGAATGGGAAAGACTAGAGATCTATTCAAGAAAATTAGAGATACCAAGGGAACATTTCATGCAAAGATGGGCTCAATAAAGGACAGAAATGGTATGGACCTAACAGAAGCAGAAGATATTAAGAAGAGGTGGCAAGAATACACAGAAGAACTGCACAAAAAAGACCTTCACGACCAAGATAATCACAATGGTATGATCACTCTCCTAGAGCCAGACATCCTGGAATGTGAAGTCAAGTGGGCCTTAGAAAACATCACTATGAAGAAAGGTAGTGGAGGTGATGCAATTCCAGTTGAGCTATTCCAAATCCTGAAAGATGATGCTGTGAAAGTGCCGCACTCAATATGCCAGCAAATTTGGAAAACTCAGCAGTGGCCACAGGACTGGAAAAGGTCAGTTTTCATTCCAATCCCAAAGAAAGGCAATGCCAAAGAATGCTCAAACTACTGCACAATTGCACTCATCTCACACGCTAGTAAAGTAATGCTCAAAATTCTCCAAGCCAGGCTTCAGCAGTATGTGAACCGTGAACTTCCTGATGTTCAAGCTGGTTTTAGAAAAGGCAAAGGAACCAGAAACCAAATTGCCAACATCCGCTGGATCATAGAAAAAGCAAGAGAGTTCCAGAAAAACATCTATTTCTGCTTTATTTACTATGCCAAAGCCTTTGACTGTGTGGATCACAATAAACTGTGGAAAATTCTTCAAGAGATGGGAATACCAGACCACCTGACCTGCCTCTTGAGAAATTTGTATGCAGGTCAGGAAGCAACAGTGAGAACTGGACATAGAACAACAGACTGGTTCCAAATAGGAAAAGGAGTACATCTAGGCTGTATATTGTCACCCTGCTTATTTAACTTCTATGCAGAGTACATCATGAGAAACGCTGGGCTGGAAGAAGCACAACCTGGAATCAAGATTGCCGGGAGAAAGATCAATAACTGCAGATATACAGATGACTCTGCCCTTATAGCAGAAAGTGAAGAGGAACTAAAAAGCCTCTTGATAAATGTGAAAAAGGAGAGTGAAAAAGTTGGCTTAAAACTCAACATTCAGAAAACGAAGATCATGGCATCTGGTTCCATTACTTCATGGGAAATAGATGGGGAAACAGCGTCAGACTTTATTTTTCTGGGCTCCAAAATCACTGCAGATGGTGACTGTAGCCATGAAATTAAAAGACGCTTACTCCTTGTAAGAAAAGTTATGACCAACCTAGATAGCATATTGAAAAGCAGAGACATTACTTTGCCAACAAAGGTCGGTCTAGTCAAGGCTATGTTTTTTCCAGTGGTCATGTATGGATGTGAGAGTTGGACTCTGAAGAAAGCTGAGTGCCAAAGAATTGATGCTTTTGAACTGTGGTGTTGGAGAAGACTCTCGAGAGTCCCTTGAACTGCAAGGAGATCCAACCAGTCCATTCTGAAGGAGATCAGCCCTGGGATTTCTTTGGAAGGAATTATGCTAAAGCTGAAACTCCAGTACTTTGGCCACCTCATGCGAAGAGTTGACTCATTGGAAAAGACCCTGATGCTGGGAGGGATTGGGGGTAGGAGGAGAAGGGGACGACAGAGCATAAGATGGCTCAATGGCATCACTGACTGGATGGACTTGAGTCTGAGTGAACTCCGGCAGTTGGTGATGGACAGGGAGGCCTGGCGTGCTGCAATTCATGGGGTCGCAAAGAGTCGGACACGGCTGAGAACTAAACTGAACTGAAGGTGAGAAGAAAAGTATGTGCAACTTTAAAAAATTTCCCCAAGACATATGGTAAACCTCAGTGACTTTTTATAGCCATACTAAAGAAAGCAAAGCTCCTTTACTTCACATGGTCAAAAAAGCAGAGATTTTAAAAGCTAAACTCAAAGACTGATTCTTTGTGTTTCTCAAATTACTTCAGCCTGTTACCAATTTCTGTATTGGTTCGCATTCTTTGTTGACAGGCAACAAAGCCCAGCTCTGGATGATATAAGCAAAAATGGAACTTATTTTAGACAAATAATTGAATCAAACGTAAAGCTAAATAACTAGAACTTTAAAATGTCAGGAACCAAGATAGCAAGAGAATCTAAATAGGAAGAACTAATCGACAATCAATTCCAGGCTTTGTTGTCTAAAAGCATGTGTTCCATCAAATTGTAATTATTACAATGTCTGCTTATTACAAAGTCTGCTTATTGGGCTCCAATCCGTCCATGTCCATCTGTTTACATCTTCTATAAATCTTAGTTGTAAGCTACAGTTGTTAGCAATTTTAGCTAACATTAATAAATATAAAATAAATTTTAAAGATATTAGCCAATAAGCCAAATTAAGAGAAATTCTGGAGACATAGGGTCAGAAACATCAGCAGAGATCAGTGAAGGCTAGGATGCAGGCAACACAGTTAAGGATGTTCCACAGAATAAGTATGCATGTCCTTTTCATCATAGAGGATTGGAATGCAAAAGTAGTAAGTCAAGAGTTAGCTGGAGTAACAGGCAAGTTTGGCCTTAGAGTAGAAAATGAAGCAGGGCAAAGGGTAACAGAGTTTTGCCAAGAGAATGCACTGGTCATAGCAAATGCAGTCTACCAAAAATGTAAGTGATGACTCTGCACATAGATATCACCAAATGGTCAAAACCAAAAACAGATTGTTTATACTCTCTGCAGCCAAAGATGGAGTAGCTTTATACTGTCAGTAAAAACAAGATATGGCAATGACTATGGCTAATATGATGAGGTCCTTATGGCAAAATTTAGGCTGAAATTGAAGAAAGTAGGGAAAACTCATAGACCATTCATGTATGACCTAAATCAAACCCCTTATGATAATACATTGGAGGTGACAATAGATTCAAGGGATTAGATCTAGTAGACAGAGTGCTTGAAGAACTATGGATGTAGGCTTATTACATTGTACATGAGGTGGTGACTAAAACTATGCCAAAGAAAAAGAAATGCAAGTAGGCAAAGTGGTTGTTTGAGGACGTCTTACAAACAGCTGAAAAAAGAAGAGAAACAAAAGCAAAGGAGAAAAGGGAAGATAAACCTAACTGGTTGCAGAGTTCTAGAGAATAGCAAGGAGAGATAAGAAAGCTTCTTTAAGTGAACACTGCAAAGAAATAAAGGAAAACCACAGGAGAAAGACTATAGATCTCTTTAAGAAAATTGGAGATGCCAACGGAACATTTTGGGCAAAGATGGGCACAATAAAAGAAAGAGATGGCAAGGACATAACACAAGCAGAAGAGATTAGGAAGAGGTGGCAGGAATACACAGAGGAACTATACAAAAAAGATCTTCATGACACATATAACCCTAGAGCCAGAGATTCTGGAGTGTGACATCAAGTGGGCCTTAGGAAGCATCACTATGAACAAAGCTAGTGGAGGTAATGGAATTCCAGCAGAGCTCTTTCAAATCCTAAAAGATGATGCTGTTAATGTGCTACACTCAATATGCCAGCAAGTTTGGAATACTCAGCAGTGGCCACATAACTGGAAAATGTCAGTTTTAATTCCAATTTCAAAGACAGGCAATGCGAAAAAATGTTGAAACTACCATGCAATTGTGCTCATTTCACATACTAGCAAGGTAATGTTCAAAATTCTTCAAGCTAGGCTTCAGCAGTATATGAACTGAGAACTTCCAGATGTACAAGCTGGATTTAGAAAAGGCAGAGGAACCAGATCAAATTGCCAACTGCTGTTGGATCATCAAAAAAGCAAGAGAGTTCCAGAAAAGCATCTACTTCTGCTTTATTGACTACAGCAAAGCCTTTGACTGTGTGGATCACAACAAACTGTGGAAAATTCTTAAAGAGATAGAAATACCAGACCACCTTATCTGTCTTCTATGAAACCTGTATGCAGGTCAAGAAGCAGAAGTTAGAACTGGACATGGAACAATAATGGACTGTTTCAAAATTGGGAAAGGAGAACATCAAGGCTGTAATCCTGTCACCATGCTTGTGTAACTTATATACAGAGTACACCATGTAAAATGCTGGGCTGGATGAAGCACAAGCTGGAATCAAGATTGTCAGGAGAAATATCAACAAGCTAACATATGCAGATGATACCACTCTAATGGCAGAAAGCAAAGAGGAACTAAAGAGCCTCTTGATGAAAGTGAAAGAGGGGAGTGAAAAAGCTGGCTTAAAGCAATATTCAAAAAACAAAGATCATGGCATCCAGTCCCATCATTTCATGGCATATATATGGGGGAAAAGTGGAAACAATGACAGATTTTATTTTCCCGGGCTCCAAAATCACTGCAGATGGTGACTGCAGTCATGAAATTAAAAGAGGGTTGCTCCTTGGAAGAAAACCTATGAGATACCTAGACAGCATATTAAAAAAAAAAAAAAAAAGGCAGAGACATCTCTTTGCTGACAAAGGTCCATCTAGTCAAAGCTGTGGTTTTTCCAGTAGTCATGTATGGATGCGAGAGTTGGACTATAAAGAAGGCTGAGTGACTTCCCTCCTTCCCTCTCTCTCTGTCTTTGTAATGACCATTGTAACAGATGTGAAAAGACTACCTCATTGTGATTTTGCATTTGTCTGATGATATTTGATGTTGAGCACTTTTCATATAGTTTTTGGCCATTGATATGTTCTCTTTGGAGGACTGTCTATTTAAGACCTTTGCCCATTTTAAATCTGCACATTTTTGGGGGGCTATTGAATTATAGAATTCCTCATGCTTTTTGGAAATTAACCCTTTTCAGATATGTGGTTTGCAAATATTTTCTCCCATTTCATGGATTGTCTGACAACAAAAGCACAGACAACAAAAGTAAAAATGAACAAGTGAGATTACAATCATTTAAGCTTTTAAAGTTGAAATATAACCTGTTTGTAGAAAAGTGTATAAACTGGTGTTATTATAGAGTATACCCATTCAAGCAACTGCACACAGATCAAGAAATAGAACATTTTCGGCACTCCAGATTCCTTTCTTGTGCTCACTCTCAGTAAGTACCTACCATCAACTCTAAAGATAAATACTAGAGTGTCTTTTAGCACTATATATTAGTTTTATCATGTTTGAACCTTATGTAAGTGGAATCATATTGTAGGCCCCCTTTGTGCTTGACTTCTTTTCTCACATGTTAAAATCTATTGATGTTATACTTTTATGGGCATTTGAGTTGTTTCCAGTTACTCAATATTGTGAATAATGTTGCTGTAAACATTTTTGCACATGTCTCTTGACACATGTACAGGATTCATGTACAAGATGTATATGGTTCAGTCAGGTATTTCCTTAGCTTGCATTCCTTAGAACATTGAGCCTGAGATAAAGTTTATATGTTGCTACTTTATTAGGGAGCACATTCCCAAGGCGATTAAGTCTCAGAAGAAGTGAGTCAACAAAAGTGTGTGTTCCCTGGGTCTACCACAATTTGTAATGAAAACAACTGACTGTTCAATATCACAATCTCTTCTTTGAGAGGCTATATCGATTGTCATAAGACAGTCTGGCAGTGGGAAGAAAGGGAAGATTATTTATTCAGTGGATCTCCCCGTGCTCATTCTCAGTTGCTCAATAATAGATCGTCCCAGAGTGAATTCAATGGGAGTCCATATCGGTTCAGTTCAGTTCAGTCACTCAGTCGTGTCCAACTCTTTGTGACCCCATGGACTGCAGCACGCCAGGCTTCCCTGTCCATCACTGACTCCTGGATCTTGGTCAAACTCATATTCATAGAGTCAGTGATGCCATCCAACCATCTCACCCTCTGTTGTCCCCTTCTCCTCCTGCCTTCAATCTTTCCCAGCATCAGGGTCTTTTCCAGTAAGTCAGTTCTTCCCATCAGGTGGCCAAAGTATTGGAGTTTCAGCTTCAGCATCAGTCCTTCCAATGAATATTAACGTCTGATTTCCTTTAGAATTGACTGGTTGGATCTCCTTGCAGTCCAAGGGACTCTCAAGAGTCTTCTCCAACACCACAGTTCAAAAGCATCAATTCTTCAGCGCTCAACTTTCTTTATGGTCAAACTCTCACATGCATACATGACTACTGGAAAAACCATAGCTTTGACTAGACAGACCTGTGTTGGCAAAGTAATGTCTCTGCTTTTTAATATGCTGTCTAGGTTGGTCATAGCTTTTCTTCCAAGGATCAGGTGTCTTTTAATTTCATGGCTGCAGTCACCATCTGCAGTGATTTTGTGCCCCCCCAAAAAAAGTCTCTCACTGTTTCCATTGTTTCCCCATCTATTTGCCATGAAGTGATGGGACCAGATGTCATGATCTTAGTTTTTTGAATGTTGAGTTTTAAGTCAGCTTTTTCGTTGCCCTCTTTCACTTTCATCAAGAAGCTCTGTAGTTATTCTTTGCTTTCTGCCATAAGGATAGTGTCATCTGCATATCTGAGGTTATTGAAACTTTTTCCAGCAATCTTGAGTCCAGCTTGTGCTTCATCCAGCCCAGCATTTTGCATGATGTACTCTCCATATAAGTTAAATAAGCAGAGTGATAAATATACAGCCTTGATATACTCCTTTCCCAATTTGGAACCAGTCTTTTGTTCCATATACCATTCTAACTGTTGCTTCTTGACCTGAATACAGATTTATCAGGTTAGGTGGTATGGTATTCCCATCTCTTGAAGAGTTTTCCACAGTTTGCTGTGATCCACACAGTCAAAGGCTTTGGCATAATTAATAAAGAAGAAGTAGATTATTTTCTGGAACTCTTTTGGTTTTTCTATGATCCAACAGATGTTGGCAATTTGATCTCTGCTTCCTCTGCCTTTTGTAAACCCATCTTGAACATCTGAAAGTTCATGGTCTACATACTGTTGAAGCCTGGCTTGGAGAATTTTGAGCACTACTTTGCCAGCATGTGAGATAAGTGCAATTGTGCAGTATGTTGAACATACTTTGGCATTGCCCTCCTTTGGGATGGGAATGAAAACTGACCTTTTCTAGTGCTGTGATCATTGCTGAGTTTTCCAAGTTTGCTGGCACATTGAGTGCAGCACTTTAACAGCGCCATATTTTAAGATATTAAATAGCTCTGCTGGAATTCCATCACCTCCATTAGCTTTGTTCATAGTGATGCTTCCTAAGGCCCACTTGACTTCACATTCCAGGATGTCTGACTCTAGGTGAGTGATCACACCATCATGATTATCTGGGTCATGAAGATTTTTCTTTGTATACTTCTTCTGTGTTCTTGCTACCTCTTCTGAATATCTTCTGCTTCCGTTATATCCATACTGTTTTTGTCCTTTATTGTTCCCATCTTTGCATGAAATGTTCCCTTGGTATCATTAATTTTCTTGAAGCGATCTCTAGTCTTTGCCATTCTTTTTTTTTTTTTTTCTTTCTTTTTTAAAAAAAAATTATCTATCTTTTTTAAATTGTCTTTTTTAATTTTATTTTATTATTATTATTATTATTATTATTTTTACTTTACAATATTGTATTGGTTTTGCCATACATCAACATGCATCTGCCATGGGTGTACACATGTTCCCCATCCTGAACCCCACTCCCACCTCCCTCCCCATACCATCCCTCTGGGTCATCCCAGAGCACCAGCCCCAAGCTTCCTGTATAATAATGGAAGAATAATTGCTTTACAGAATTTTGTTGATTTCTGTCAAACCTCAACATGAATCAGCCATATATATACATATATCCCCCCTGTTTTGAACCTCCCTCCCATCTCCTTCCCTCTAGATTAATACAGAGCCCCTGTTTGAGTTTCCTGAGTCATACAGCAAATTCCCATTGGCCATCTCTTTTACAATATGGTAACGTAAGTTTCCATGTTACTCTTTCTATACATTTCACCCTCTCCTCCCCTCTATTTCTTTGCATTGATCACAGAGGAAGACTTTCTTATCTCTCCTTGCCATTCTGTGGAACTCTGCATTCAAATGGGTATATCTTTCCTTTTTCCCTTTGCCTTTAGCTTCTCTTCTTTACTCAGCTATTTGTAAGGCCTCCTCAGACAATTATTTTGCCTTTTTGCATCTCTTTTTCTTAGGGATGGTCTTGATCCCTGCCTCCTGTACAATGTCATAAACCTCGGTTCATTATTCTTCAGGCACACTGTCTATCAGATCTAATCCCTTCAATATATTTGTCATTTTCACCGTATAATTATAAGGAATTTGATTCAGGTCATACCTGAATGGTTTAGTGGTTTTCTCTATTTTCTTCAATGTAAGTCTGAATTTTGCAGTAAGGAGGTCATGATCTGAGCCACAGTCAGCTCCCAGTCTTGTTTTTGCTGACTGTATAGACCTTCTCCATCTTTGACTGCAAGGAATATAATCAATCTGATTTCAGTATTGACCATCTGGTGATTTCCATGTGTAGTTGTGTTGTTCCACACACACACACACACACACACACACACAGAACACACAAGTTCTCTTGTGTTGTTGGAAGAGGATATTTGCTATGACCTGTGCGTTCCCTTGGCAAAACTCTGTTAGCCTTTGCCCTGATTCATTTTGTACTCCAGGGTCAAATTTGCCTGTTACTCCACATATCTCTTGACTTCTACTTTTGCGTTTCAGTCCCCTGTGATGAAAAGGACATCTTTTTTTTGGTTGTTAGTTCTATAAGGTCTTGTAGGTATTCATAGAACCATTCAACTTCAGCTTCTTCAGTGTCGGGAGCTGCGTTAGGTATTACTGACAAAATGGAGGCATGGCCCCAACCCCCTCTCCTCATCCCGCAGTCACGGTCCCAGGATGAAGGAGTTAGGTCTTGTGATTCTGACTTGTTCTTTCCTTTCTTCGGTTGAGTTGGCTGGAAAGAATGTTAAGGTGCTTATTGTTCTTGAGAGAAGCATGAGAAAGCACAAAGCCTTCTGCAGTTGTGCCCAGAAACTGATCTATAAGGTAACCATTTCATTTGTACAAGGATCTTTACAAAGAATGTTCCAGGATGAGTACATAGGCCTCAGATTTAGGCCATGGGAAGGATTGTTATCTGAGACCTCTTTGTGAAGGGAATGTTTATGGCAAAAGAAGTTTGATGAGCTTAGGGTTTAGGAATAATTAAGAATAGTTAGGAAATGGCAACCCATTCCAACGTTCTTGCCTGGAGAATCTCAGGGACAGGGGAGCCTGGTGGGCTGCTGTCTATGGGGTTGCACAGAGTCAGACACGACTGAAGCAACTTAGCAGTAGCAGCAGCAAGAATAGCTAGAAGCCTTTTAGGAGATAGTGATCTTAAGATGTTAGGGGCAAACAGGATTTAGAAAGATAAGAAATAAACTGAGGAATGTAGCATGAGTTACAATGTAATCACAAGTTAAGTATAGGACACATAAGAGGAAGTAGATAATAGATAGTAAAGCCAATTCTTAGAGAATCCCTGAAGCAGGAACTCTGCAGGGCAACAATGATTTCTAAAGACAATAAATCTGGGTGGGGGAAACTAAAAATATCAAACCTCTGACCTACTGCTTTTGTCAAAGTATAAAAGAAAACCTGAAGCTTGAAATAAACATGTAGCCCTGCACCTTGAGTCAGAGGCTACATAATTGTCTGCCGACACAGCTCACCCCTTCAGGCTGATTCCCTGGCTGCTGGAGCTGGACTCTGGCACTTCAGCATTACTGGTTGGGGAATAGAGTTGGATTATTGTGATATTGAATGGTTTGCCTAGGACACGAACAGAGATCATTCTGTCATGTTTGAGACTGCACCCAAGGACTGCTTTTTAGACTTTTGTTGACTATGGGGGCTCCTCCATTTCTTCTAAAGGATTCTTGCTCAAGGCAGTATATATAATGGTCATCTGAATTAAATTCTCCTATTCCAGTTAATTTTAGTTCACTGATTCCTAAAATGTTGATGTTCACTCATGCCATCTCCTGTTTGACCACTTCTAATTTACCTTGATTCATGGACCTAACATTCCAGGTTCCTATGCAATACTGCTCTTTACAGCATTGGACTTTACTTCCATCACCAGTCACATCCACAACTGGGCGTTGTTTTGCTTTGGCTCCATCTCTTCATTTATTCTGGATTCATTTCTCCACTCTTCTCCAATAACATATTGGGCACCTACTGACCAGGGGAGTTCATCTTTCAGTGTCATGTCTTTTTGCCTTTTCATACTGTTCATGCAGTTCTTAAGACAAGAATACTGAAGTGGTTTGCCATTCCCATCTCCAGTGGACCAGATTTTGTCAGATCTCTCCAGCATGACCCATCCGTCTTGGGTGGCCCTACATGGCATGGCTCATAATTTCATTGAGTTAGACAAGGCTGTGGTCCATGTGATCAGTTTGATTAGTTTTCTGTGATTGTGGTTTTCATTCTGCCTGCCCTCTGATGGATAAGGATAAAAGGCTTATGGGGGCTTCCTGATGGGAGAGACTGACTGGGGCAAACTGGGTCTTCTTCTGATGGGCAGGGCCATGCTCAGTAAATCTTTAATCCAATTTTCTGTTGATGGGCGGGGATGTGCTCCCTCCCTGTTTGACTCGAGACCAAACTATGGTGGAGGTAATGAAGATAATGGCAATCTCATTCAAAAGGTCCCATGCATGTGCTGCCACACTCAGTGCCTCTGACCCTGGAGCAGGCTGCCGCCAACCCATGCCTCTGCCGGAGACTACTGGACACTCATAGGCAAGTCTGGGTCAGTCTCTTGTGGGGTCACTGCTCCTTTCTCCTGGGTCCTAATGCACACAAGGTTTTGTTTGTGCCTTACAGAAGTCTGTTTCCCCCACTTGTGTAAGTTCTGTAATCAAATCCCATTGGCCTCCAAAGTCAAATTCCCTGGGAGTTCTCAGTCCCTTTGCCAGATCCCCAGGTTGGGAAATCTGTTGTAGGTTCTAGAACTTTCTTAACAGTGCGAGAATTTCTTTGGTATAATTGTTCTGCTCAATGGCTATATGGTAGGGTTCATGGTGATCTCCTCCAAGAGGGCTTATGCCACAATCTTTGACTCAGGTATGCTTCATCCAGAGCCCATGGCCTTTTGATAGACCACTGCTGACCTGTACCTCTATAGGAGACTCAAACACAGGTCTGGCTCAGTCTCTGTGGGGTCTCTGAGTCCTGATGCGCAAGACACAAAATGGCGGAGTTGAAGAACACATGCTCATCTTCTCCTGAAAGAAGTCCAAAATTACAACTCACTGCTGAACAACCATCAACAGGAGAGTGTTGGATCTCACAAAAAAAAAAAAAAAAAAAAGATACCCCATGTCCAAGGGCAAAAGAGAAGCTCCAGCAAGATGGTAGGAGGGGCAAAATTGGATGTAGAATTAAATCCCATACACACCAGAGGAAGCTCAGAGGGCTCAAACAAAATCTTGTGTGCACCAGTACCCAGAGACGTCAACTTTAGTAGACGTAGTCAAAAAATTTTCCAAAGTGATTATACCAGTTTACAGTTTCATCAGTAGTGTTTGAAGGTTCCAGTTGCTCAAAAACTTCATCAACAATTGGCATTATCTTTTTCACTATAACCATTCTGACAGGTGTTTAGTGATATCTTATTCAAGTTGCATTTCTCTGATGTCTAATGAAATTGATCACCATTTTATATTTCAATTGGCCATTTTGATGTTATCTTTAATAAAGTGCTTATTTAAGCTTTTAATCCATTTTTTTCTATTCTGTTGTCCATTTTTGTTATTTATTTGTAGGTGTTCTTCATAAGACTGTATACAAGCACTTTGCCAGTAATATGTGTTTTTAATATTTTCTCCCACACGGTGGCTCACC
Source organism: Bubalus bubalis (assembly GCF_019923935.1). Lineage (NCBI taxonomy): Eukaryota > Metazoa > Chordata > Mammalia > Artiodactyla > Bovidae > Bubalus > Bubalus bubalis. Next base: position 75,283,848 of record NC_059181.1, on the reverse strand, counting down.
TTTTTATCCCTTCAGTGGTGTCCAGAAACCAACCCTACTGGACCTTTACCTGAGATTTCTAGCCTCCAGAATTGTTAGAAAATATATTTCTGTTGTTTAAGCCATTCAGACTATAGTATTTGGTTGTGGAAACCTAAGCAGACTAATACGTTATCCTTCTTATATATTGCTTGTTTCCATTTGCTAATACTTTCTTTAGGATTTTTACATCTATGTACATGATGGTTATTGGTTTGTAATTTTCTTTTAAGACTTCGGTATCAGTGTTTTATTAGCTTCATAGAACAAGTTGTGAATTGTTTCCTTTATTTTATGGAAGAATTTGTTTAAGATTGGCATTGTTGCTTCCTTAGATGTCTAACAGCTTTCACCAATGAAACCACCTAGGCCTGGAGATTTCTTTGTAATAAAGTTTTTAATTATAAATCCAAATTATTTAATATGCTCTCAAATTTTCTCAAAGTGGCTGCTTTACTGAGTTGTGCACAGACAGTTCTACAATAACACGTGTTTTACAAAGGTGACTTTGTTCCAATATGATGGATATGTTAGAAAATAATTTGAAAATTACATAAATTTCATGTGCATTCATATACTATTCCATTTATAAGAAACATGATGTGAATGCAGAAAATGGCCACCAACTCAAAGTTTGAAGTAACCAAGCATTTTGAAAGAAATGAGAGAATATGTAATAATTCCTGAACAGTAGGTATAAAGAAATCTTCATTGAAACAGAAACTGTTCTGAGACAGTACTGTGAAAATAAACACTTACAGCTAGAAAAACTTCAGGAAATACAAAAAGTCATGAGAATTAAAGTAATAGAAGAAATGAAAAGATTGATGATTCTGTGGATTAACTACACAGGAATAACCTCTCTCACAAGCACTGAGAAGTCAGTACCTGCGTGTGAGCTAAGCTGCTTCAGTTTTGTCTGACTCTTTGTGACCCTATGGACTGCACCTGCCAGGCTCCTCTGTCCACGGATTCTCCAGGCATTCTATGAGAATCCATGAGAATTTCCAGGATTCTCCTCCAGTGGATATTCCTGACCCAGGGATCGAACCTGGGTTTCTTATGCCCCCTGCATTGGCAGGTGGGTTCTTTACCACTAGCACCACCTGGGAAGCGCTAAGAAGTCACTCAGTTCAGTTCAGTTCAGTCGCTCAGTTGTGTCCGACTCTTTGTGACCCCATGAATCGCAGCACTCCAGGCCTCCCTGTCCATCACCACCTCCCAGAGTTCACTCAGACTCATGTCCATCGAGTCAATGATCCCATCCAGCCATCTCATCCTCTGTCGTCCCCTTCTCCTCTGCCCCCAATCCCTCCCAGCATCAGAGACGTTTCCAATGAGTCAACTCTTTGCATGAGATGGCCAAAATACTGGAGTTTCAGCTTCAACATCAGTCCTTCCAATGAACACCCAGGACTTATCTCCATTAGGATGGACTGGTTGGATCTCCTTGCAGTCCAAGGGACTCGCAAGAGTCTTCTCCAACACCACAGTTCAAAAGCATCAATTCTTCGGTGCTCAGAAGTCACTATCTATGCACAAAATTTTCTTAAATGAGAATTATTAAATCCTGTGAAAGTGGCTTGGCTCCTTTAATGATGGTTTGACAGGAGGAGGAAGAAGATGGCGGAGGAGTAAGATGGAGAGATCACCAGCCTCCCCACAAATATATCAAAAACTCATCAAGATACAGACAACTCCTACAAAGCAACCTCTAGGTGACAGCAGAAGACCCCAGGCTTCCAGAGGGGCAGGCTAAGCTCCTTGGAATGAGGCAGGAGAGAGGATGGAGAAATAAAAAGCGAAAAGACTGAGTACTTCTGGATGGGAGCTTGCATCCTGAGAGAGGGAGGGAGTCATGAAGCAGGAAGAGTTCCCATGCACTGGGAAGCTTCCTTACAGGTGGGCCCAAGGGGGAGCTGTGGAATCTCAGAAAGCCAAGCAAAGCTGGGACTTAGGCAAATATCAGAGAAAGTTGTACTTCTCAGCCCACAGACAGCTCACGGATTGTGGCCCCAACCAGATGGCAGGCTTGGGGAACCAGAGGAGCCCACAGAAGCCCTGTGTCACAGAAGGCAGGCTGGGGGAGCCAAAAGAAGAATACCCAAGCCCCTTGACAAGGAGGGCCCAGGGGGCTGAGGGACAAAGAGCCCAGGGGCCTGAGCGAAGCCCATACAAATGTCCACAACACAGAGGGCAGGGCCAGGGAGCCAAGAAAAGATCCACACAAGCCCCTACCTAGCAAGCTTCGGCCTTCAGTGCAGAGCAGGACCTGGGAACAGAAGCACCAGCAAAGATTCTATGGGCAAGTAGGGGACTGGTGGCAGTGAAGATATGCTGAGAAGGCCACTTTGACGTGGCTGCAGAAACAGATGTGACTAACACTGCCAAAGCCAGAAGGACTGCTCAAAGACATACTTAAAATACAGCAGGACTGTATGGCCCTTGCCCTCCCCCCACCGTATCTTCTGCCTGCCTTTTGCCTGTGGAAAACTTTAATCAAAGAATAAGCTTAATCAGAAAAGTGAGAGATGCTGAAACCAAGAAAAACAGTCTAAGGAGATTAAATAATAATATCATAGTCATTAAGCATAGTCAAGGACCTTTAGTTCTTTCTCCAGAGCTATAGTTAATATTCTGAGCCATATCCTGTGAGCTGTCTTATATATACTAAAACCCTAGGTGGAAAAGTTAACTACATGATGATCAGACTGTACCCAGGACTTGAGTTGCCACAGTTATGAGAATTGACCTCAAATAAATGGGGACAAGTGCAGCCCGGAACTGAACATTAACTGTACCTAAAATAACCAAGAAGATGCTAGTAATACCACTGATGACCAATTGAAGATGACTGTTAGAGATGACTATACTGTTTCTGCATGTAATCCGCCCCTCACTTTGTCTATAAAAACTCTCACCCCTTGCTTGTTGCAGAGGGTGGAGGGTGTTGGACTTTGGACAGATATCCGCCACCCTCCCCGCCAGTTGCTGGCATATGAAATAAAGCAAAATTTCCTTTCCACCAAGTTGGCCTGTTTACTGGTTTTTGAGCAACAAGCAGCTGGCCCCCTGGCCCCCATACCTCTCGGTAACAGATTTTGGTGCCCAACGTGGTGCAGCTACTGCTAGCTATGGCTGGCTACTGCTAACTCCTTTGCTTTCATGGCAGTTGGCTCTCCTGGGTCTTCTAGGGGAGAGTTGTGGCCATGACAGTGTATTAGCTTGCTCATGGTTAGCTAGCCCTGAGTAGGGGATTTGGGAGACTTTCCTAGCAGCTGCCAAAACTATGTGTTTTTAGGATCCTCCCTATTTCTCCCTTGCTCAGCACTAACTGCCAACTTATGCTTTTCTTGGTGGAATGGAAACTTGAATTTAGGAGGAGCTGACAAGCTCCAAGAGTGGGTAAGTCCACTGTGCACTCGTGTGCACACAGCAACCTTCCCATGTGTGAGTGTTAGTGCTATTTGGGCATTCTTGCCAATTAGTTCTGACTACTGTTGAAGATTGTGAGCTCTAGTGCTATTTGGGCATTCTTGCCTGTTGGTTCTGATGTGTGTCTGATGTTGAGAACTGTTTGAGACATGAGGTGGTATTTGAGCATTTTGCCAGTTGGTTCTGACTTGTGTTTGAAGTTGAGGATCATTTATGAGCACTGACTGCTATTTGGTTATTTTTTGCCAATTAGTCCTGATGTCTGGCTATTCTTGAGGACTATGTGTGAGCACCGAGTGTCATTTGGGTATTTTGCCAATTGGTTCTAACATTTGACTAACACTGAGGACCGTTTGTGTTGGAGAAGTGTTTGGGATTCTGTACTGGTCACCCTTGGAGAAGGTTTATAACAGAGCCTATGTTTGGTGTATAGGTGTGTATTCTATTTGTATGACTGGTAATCTTGTTGCCTTACGTAAAATGGGAAATCCGGGTTCAATTCATTAAGAAAACTTTAGCTGTGGATTTATGACTAAAAATGAATTTTTTTTGGATAATATATGTCTACAGAATTCTTTAGACTCCAGAGAAAATTGGCTAAGATAAAACTGTTGAAATTCATCAAACTCTTGAAACTCAAAAGACCAATTCTTTTTGCATATGCAGTTAGGGAAAGCTAACTTGATAAAACAATTTTTTCAGGCCCTGAGAAAACAAAAATATACCTAGGAAAAAACTTGAAGTTAATGCTTATCATGTTGTTGAAATACAACCACAGTCCACATAGCCTGAAGTTCCAGCCTTTGGTTAATTGTAAAATGTCAAGCTAAGGAAAAAAAAAAAAAAAAAACAGGAGGGAAGACTTTTAAAATTGAGTGTGTGATTTGGCTATTCTGATTATTATCCATAAACTGGTAAGTGTAATTGCAATGCCTAATTAATGAAAGGTAAAAAATGAAACAATGGGATCTCTGTCTGGATGTTGTTTGTTTCAATATGTGTTTTTGTCTTTGGAGAATATCACTGAGGTTAATTTGTAAAGGAACTCTATTTAATTGACCTTAGAAAATATAGGTACTTACAAATCAAACAAATCTAAATTTATCTACTTTGGTCCCTTTGTAAGACCAAGAGGGAAACTAAAGATGTTTGGGGTTTATTAAACATACATGTTGTACCACTGAAGAAAAATTACACTATGAAAAAACATTTTTTTGAGGTTATGAAATATGTTCATAAGTCTGCCAATCAGGAAATGCTGGTGTAACATTTCAAGTGATTGTTTCTTGGTTTTGTTAAAGCTTTCAAGGGTTAAAAATTGTGATATGTAAAAATGATAAGCAAAACATTTTGGTATGTAAAGCAAGTAGGATATATGTTGTCGACAAAGAGGAGGTATAAAGAATGGAGATACTTTTGTTGAGGAAAAATGATGATAATAGTTTTGTCCTACAGTTGCTTGTTTCTTGATGAAGAAATACAGGACAAATTTGTTTGGGTCTAGAAAGTGACAAAAGGCTTGTGAAAAAGGGATTTTTAAAAAGAATTGTGTACATTGTCATGATTAACATTGGACTAAATTTAATTAGATATATGAGTTTTATTAGCAGTAAGCTGATGCAAGACTGAGGTTGGATTTTCTCTCTGTTAAGAAAGCAAACTTCTCCTGGAAAATTGATCTGATTTTGGTAACAAAGACTTCTAATGGAAAGTAATTGTTTTGTTTCTAATCATTCTTCCAACCCCAACGTTCAGGATGGAAAATTTTTCCAATAAAGGAATCACAAAGTATAGCTGCTCATGATGTGTAGCATTGCTGGCTTGAAGTGTACTATAAAGCACATGTACAATGTTTGTGTGACAATTGGGTATAAATGAGAAAATGTATGGCCTATAAAGCATTTCCCTACTAACCTCTGAACCTGTTCATGATATCTGATTAGTTTTCTCCCAATGTGGACAACTAGGCAAATATATCAATAAAAAGGAGGCCTGGCACCGAAGGACATGGATGGATCCAGAGCAGGCAAATGAACCACTCTGGCAACGTTGAAAAAATATATTGATTATCAATGCTCTCTACAGAAAGAGTTACAACTTAAAAGGGGAAAATGATTAAAAAAAAATTCACATATTGAGGTGTGAAGAAGTCATTCTGCCCTATACATGATTTAATTTAAACTTTAGGTTAACCAAAACAGCCTATTTGTGGCCTATTAAACATGCGTTGTACATCTGCTTTAATCATTAAGACAAAAAACAGTACAAAAGTATATCTTTATTATTATCCTCATTGTAATATGTCTAGAAATTTTCAAATGTTTGTCCAGGTACTATGAAAGTTTGTTGCCTTTCTTGTTCTGTACCTGTCCCTCCTCGAGATTGAGGAGTATTAAAGAAAAGGGGGGGATTGAAAGAGAGTAGGACTGTATGGCCCTTGCCCACCACCCCCAATGTCTTCTGCTTGCCTTTTGCCTGTGGAAAACTTTAATCAAAGAAGAAGCTTAATCAAAAAAGTGAGATATGCCGAAACAAAGGAAAATAGTCTAAGGAGACTAAATAATAATAAAGTAGTCATTAAGCATAGTCAAGGACCTTTAGTTCTTTCTCAAGGACTATAGATTCTGAACCATATCCTGTCTTATATATACTAAAACCCCAGGTGGAAAAGTTAACTACATGATGACCAGACTACCTGGACTTGAGCTGCCACAGGTATGAGAATTGACTGCAAAGAAATGGGAACAGGTGCACCCTGGAACTGAACATTAACCGTACCTAAAATAACCAAGATGATGCCAGTAATATCACTGATGACCAATTGAAGATGACTGTTAGAGATGACTATACTGTTTCTGCATGTGACCCTCCCCCTCACTTTGTCTATAACAGCTCGCACCCTCTGCTTGTCAGGAGGAAGGGTCAGCCTTTGGACACATATCTGCCACCCTCTCCCCCAATTGCTGGCATCTGAAATAAAGCAAGCTTTCCTTTCCACCAATCTGGCCTGTTTATTGGCTTTTGAGTGGCAAGCAGTTGTATCCCCCATGCATACCTTTCGGTAACATATGAACCCATGGACACCCTAAAACCTACTACTGGACACTGCACTGCCCTTCAGAGAGACGAGATCCAGCTCCATCAACCAGAACACAGGCACAAACTCCCCCAACCAGGAAAACATCACAGGACACTAATCCAACCCCATCCATGGGGGCAGACTCCACAACACAGAACTATGATCTTGAGACCTTTTTCTTTTTCTTCTTATAAATCACAGTTTATGCCCCCTACGTATTTCTACCTTCACATTAGCCTTGTGTGTTGCTGTGGAGTTTTCCTCTTATTGTTCTTGTTAAAAACATTCTTTTTAAGATCTTTTTCACCTTTTTTGTGATTTTTAATATGAAACTGCCTTTCATATAGTTCTTTACCAACTGTAGCTATTCCTGAATATATATAAATCCTTTTCACATACATCTATTTACCTTTGCTTTTCTATTTTTTTCTCTCTTTTTTAACCCTCTTTCCAACCCCCTCATTTTCTCTTTTCTCTCCTTATTCTCTTTTTTCTTTTTCTTTCTTCCCTTTTTTCCTTCACTCTTTCTTTCTTCACCATGTAAGTTAAATTGTTGTGCTCTCTTTGCTATATTCCCCAGTTGGCAATCTGCTCAGGCTCAGTTTTCAAGATTGAGCATTAGTTTAGCTCTGCTTTTAATTGGTCAATATCACCTTTTGTTTCCCTTGTTCATCAAGTCAATTTCCTGTACTCTTTAGAATACTTTGGTTATAACTGTGTGTATGGAAGTGTGTGTGTATGTCCCAGTACTTATGTAACTACCTGCTTGATCTGCTTGATCTCCTCCTACTAGAACACAGGCAAAAGTCACACCTAACAAAAAGTCAACACAAACCACTCAACAAACATTTTTCTCCGAGGGCAAAAACCAAAAGGAAGGAGGAATGCAATCCTAAAGCCCAGGAAAAGGAGACCTCAAGCAGAGCAAAATTAAAAAAAAAAAAAAAAAAAAAAGACAGATAAATACATCATAAATGAAAGAACAAGAGAAACTCACAAGACCAGATAAATGAAGAGGAAATAAGCAATCTACCTGAAAGAGAATTCAGAATAATGATAGTAAAGATGCTCTGAACACTTGAAAATAGAATGGAGAAACTGCAAGAAACTTTTAACACAGTTAATACAATCACCAAGGACATAGAAGAAATAAAGAATAAGTAGACATTTCACAATTACTGAGATGATGGTTTGATGGTTTAAGACACTGTTGTAATTTCCAAAGCTTTCAGCCTTAGATAAAGCTATGATTACAGATCTAAAACTTGAAAAAGAATTTCTAGCAGTGAAACACATGTTAATGGAAGAAAAAGGATTACATTGGTTTACATTTTCAATTTTAATGAAACAGTTATCTGCATCTCTTGAATGGCTATTTAAAGAAAGAATAATGACCTCGGATTCAAGGCTGTGAAATATTGCAAATTTTGTTTAAAATTACTTCCCAGTGACTCCTGAGCTGCAACTCTTGCTACATCCACTTTCATAAGCAAACTTCAGATGACTTCCCTATGTATTGTTTGTAGTATGTATATATTTCTTTTTTTTTTATTTTATTTTATTTTAAAATTTTACATAATTGTATTAGTTTTGCCAAATATCAAAATGAATCCGCCACAGGTATACATGTGTTCCCCATCCTGAACCCTCCTCCCTCCTCCCTCCCCATTCCATCCCTCTGGGTCGTCCCAGTGCACCAGCCCCAAGCATCCAGTATCGTGCATCGAACCTGGACTGGCAACTCATTTCATACATGATATTTTACATGTTTCAATGCCATTCTCCCCAATCTTCCCACTCTCTCCCTCTCCCACAGAGTCCATAAGACTGTTCTATACATCAGTGTGTCTTTTGCTGTCTCGTACACAGGGTTATTGTTACCATCTTTCTAAATTCCATATATATGCGTTAGTATACTGTATTGGTGTTTTTCTTTCTGACTTACTTCACTCTGTATAATAGGCTCCAGTTTCATCCACCTCATTAGAACTGATTCAAATGTATTCTTTTTAATGGCTGAGTAATACTCCATTGTGTATATGTACCACTTCTTTCTTATCCATTCATCTGCTGATGGACATCTAGGTTGCTTCCATGTCCTGGCTATTATAAACAGTGCTGTGATGAACATTGGGGTACACATGTCTCTTTCAATTCTGGTTTCCTCAGTGTGTATGCCCAGCAGTGGGATTGCTGGATCATAAGGCAGTTCTATTTCCAGTTTTTTAAGGAATCTCCACACTGTTCTCCATAGTGGCTGTACTAGTTTGCATTCCCACCAACAGTGCAAGAGGGTTCCCTTTTCTCCACACCCTCTCCAGCATTTATTGCTTGTAGACTTTTGGATCGCAGCCATTCTGACTGGTGTGATATGGTACCTCATAGTGGTTTTGATTTGCATTTCTCTGATAATGAGTGATGTTGAGCATCTTTTCATGTGTTTGTTAGCCATCTGTATGTCTTCTTTGGAGAAATGTCTATTTAGTTCTTTGGCCCGTTTTTTGATTGGGTCATTTATTTTTCTTGAGTTGAGCTGTAGTTTAACATGCATAAAAGTGTACTACCAATTTTATTAAGTTCCTATATTTTTGTAATGTGTCACTGATGAAGTGTTTGGGTGCTACACCTCTAATCTCATTTTCCCCATAAGATCTGCAGTTTTTATTATATGATTTTATGGTGAATTGCTTTTTAGGGATGCATATGTAGAGTTATAGTATTATTGACTTTTTTCATCTTAGTTTTCAGATATATTGGCACAAAATTACTCGTAATCTATTAGTATAAATGAATGAATCATAAGATATGCAAGAGATACATAGTTTTTTTTTTTAGTCTACCTTTTATTTTCCTATTTTTGAAAAAAAAAAAAAAAAGGATACAAAGAAAACAACACTAGTGTAATGATCAATGGTACTTAGCCTCAGTGTCAGGAAGACAATAGAAAGAGAAAGAGATACTCTGGCAAACCTTAGCGCATTCCCTTCTACTCAATTCCAAGTTTTAAAGACAAAATATTGACAAAATATTCTGATTTTTAAATATTTAGACCACACACATAGTCTGCAACCCAAAACCTGGAGGTTATGAGTGGTATAAAGTGGCAGGAATTACCAAGTTCTAGTCCTGTATTTTGTATTGTTATTACTTACCTGGGTTCTTGAACTCTTTAATCAATAGAAATTTATATTAAGACAAGAAAATTCAAGCAAAATTTCATAGGGCTCATGCCAGGTGAAGTCATCTCCAAGATATAATGATGGTGTGATTTTTCCACTTAATCAGAGATCCTGGGTACTTGCACAGTGCTCTTCATAGAAACTCACTAGTTTCAGCACCTTCCAGACTATAGTTTATGGAATTCAAGGATGTGGCCAGACATCTGAACTTCAGGATACAAAGCCTCTGCAATATGCCTTTTTCCCCACTGTTCCTACCGACTTTAGAATTTTGTTTATTGTTGTTTTTGTTCAGTCACTAAGTCATGTGTGAGTCTTTGTGACTTTACTGACTGCAGCATGCCAGATTTTCCTGTCCTTCACCGTTTCCTAGTGTTTGCTCAAACTCATGTCCATTGAGTCAGTGATGCCATCCAACCATTTCATCCTCTGTCATCCTCTTCTCCTCCTGCCCTCAATCTTTCCCAGTATCAGGGTCTTTTCCCATGAGTTGGCTCTTTGCATCAGGTGGCCAAAGTATTGGAGGTTAAACTCCAGCATCAGCACCAGTCCTTACAATGAATATTCAGGGTTGATTTCCTTTAGGATTGACTTATTTGCATTGCTTTTCTTTTTATTCACCAAAGTCTTAATTCTAACATGTCCCCCCCAAAATAGGGTCTGACAATCATGAGAAAGAGCCTGACTCAGTTCTTCACAACACACTTTTAATTTTTTACATCCTTTCTGAAGTCTTTTGAAATAGAATTTTCCTTCATTGGAAGGGAGGAATAAGTACTCCATGTGTGTGTGTGTGTTAAGTTGCTTCAGTTGTGCCTGACTCTTTAGGACCCTATGGACTGTATCCCACCATGCTCCTCTCACCATGGGGTTCTCCAGGCAAAAATACTGGAATGGGCTGCCATGTTCTCCTCCAGGGGATCCTTCTGATGTCTCTTAAATCTCCTGCATTGGCAAGCAAGTTCTTTACCACTACTACCAGTGCCACCTGGGAAACTCCAAATACCCCATACTTTTTACAATTAGTAACCTTCTATCCAGAGTAAAAGAAGAACTTGTTGTTAAAGCAGAAAACCAAATCCCATAACTATTACACCCTGTAACAGTTGAGCTTCCTGAGATTTTTTTTTTAAGTTGATCAACCTTGAGTAATTTCTGTTTATCATAATCAAATGTGCTCAGAGACAGTTATATAGTGGAGTGAAGGAAGATGTGAGTTGATGAGTTCAGTTTTGGATGTGCCCGGTATGAGATATTTGGGGGGCATTCATTTGCATATTGGAGTTTTGATGAGAGGTCTGAACTGTCTACAAATATTTTGGAATCTTGCATATAGGTGATTAATGAATGAAACTGCTCAGGGTAAGCATGGAGTAATCTTTCTTCCAGTAATCTCAAGGCTAGTTGGAAGTTTCAGAGTAAAAATACAAGAAAATAATTTTGGTTACATAATCACAAAGTTGAGATCTTAGATTAATATTTTTACAGAAATCTCATTATATTCTTAGTAAAAATTGTATACTCAAAGCTTATGTGTGCACATCAAAGACATTTTCATTTTCTCTTTCTTAGTATATTTTTAAGTATTTGCATTTTGTCTTTAGATTTATTAAATTTGCATTTTATTGTTACTAATTAGGTTGCCTCAGATCTTTAACAAAAATTAATCATTGGTGGAAGAATGTGTCAAAAATACATAATAGTTATTAAGATAGTCTAAGTACTACAATAAATAACCTAAAAACTACAAGCCATAAAAATGTAAATATGGATAATGAACACAGATTTTATGTTTTTCTCTATTTCTGTATCAGTTGAATTTTTTTCTTATAAGAATGGATTCATGTATCACATATTTAATAAAATGCACATAAATAATAATTGGTGAAGAGTTAGAAAAAATAGTATAAACAACTCTTTTCTTATGGACAGAGGTGAAATAGGTAAGCTATCCAGAAGGGAAAAGAGTACCAGTTTCTTTAGTATACTTTTTGAACAAGTGTAGACTATTTATCATCATGCATTTAGATATATGCATCTGGGAATGCAATAATTTTGCATAAGTAACTTTAAAAAAAGAAAAAATATTTCCAGGAACTGCAATGATAAATATATAAAAATTAGATTTTATTGAATCAGTGATATATTCACTCCAAATTCCTAGCATGTTGTCCATTATGAGAATTATGAAAATAATGAATTGATTTTATTGATAATTTTGTGCCATATCCAGAGTACATTCAATGTGAACTGAGTTTTTCTAAAACAAGTACAAAATAATTATTTGTGAAATAAAACTGATGATTTTTTTTTCTCTTAAAGTTGCTGTTCAGCCACTAAGTCATGTCTGACTCTTTGCAATCCCATGGACTGCTTAAATTTGAGAAGAGACCAAAACAAAGAAGCATCATTCAAAGATGTATTTATCATAGGAAACAGAGGAAAAGACTTGCTAATAACTGTGCAAAGCTAGCTACTAAGTATTTGTACAGAGAGCTCAAGCTGCTGGTAAATTTCCTCTAAAAACTATATTGTTAAACACTGGATAATATCAAATATATATATAAAGCAGTAGAGAAATGATTATAATGGATGTACACAGGGCAAATCTTCGATACTGTGAGTTTAGGTATCCTGTATTTCTTATATATATTTCCCAGATATAATACCAAAAGTGCAGGCATAAAAAGAAAAAATTAAGTTGGATTTATCAAAATTATAAAATTTCATTCTTCAAAGGACACCACTGAGAATGTGAAAAGAAAAAAAAATATATATATATATATTCTAGAGAGACTGGGAGAGAAAATTTTTTCAAATTGTATATCTGAAAAAGGGACTTTGTATCTACAATATGTAAAAAAGTCTTACAATTCAATAGACAACCTACTCTTTTCAATGAGAAAATAACCTAAATTAACATTTCTACAAAGGAGGTATACAAATGTCTAACAAGCACAGGAAAAGATGTTCAACACCCTTAGTCATCAGGGAAATGCAAATCCAAATTGCAATGAGATATCACATCATACTCACTTTTTGATTAGCTATAATCAGAAAGGTTCACTATAACAATTGTTGGTGTGAATGTGGAGAAATTAGAACTCTCCTACACTGCTGATGGGAATGTAAAATGGCACAACCACTTTGGAAAATAGTTTGGCAGTTCCTCAAATTGTTACATCTAGAAATAACTAATAACCCAGCAATTCCACTATTATGTATCTAACCAAGAAAAATTAAAAATATGTGCACACAAAAACTTGTGCATCAATGTTCACAGCAGCCCTATTCATAGTAGTTAGAAAGTGGAAACAAGCCAAATGTCCACCAACTGATGAATGTATTAAAAAATATGGTATATACATTCAATAGAGTACTGCTTGGCAATAAAAGTGAATAAAGTGCTCATATATATATATATATATATATATATATATATTAAAACATGGATGAAATTTTAAAACTTTATGTTAGGTTAAAGAAGCCAGTCACACAAACTGAAATTTTAAAGTAGGTTATTTTTTTGAGGTTCTAATATTCAGTTATATGTTTTCTAAATGATGATTTAAATTATTTGTGTAATTGGCATTATATGTGTGTGTGAATTATGTATTTGTAATATATAGACATATGAATTTATAAAATTCATGTTTAGCTAGTATCCATCCATACTTGTCACACAGAAAGAATTGCATACCACTCATTTAAAAATGCATTGTGAATAAATGCTGTTTTAAAAGTATTGTGATGGAACTTCCCTGGTGATGCAGTGGATAAGAATCAGTCTGTAAATGCAGGGCATACAGGTTTGATCCCTGGTCCAGGAAGATTCCACATGCTATGGAGCAGCTAAGCCCCAGTGCCACAACTACTGAGCCCACGGGCTGCAACTACTGAAGCCCACATGCCTAGAGCCTGTTCTCTGCAACAAGAGAAGCCACGGCAATAAGAAACCCATGCACCACAATGAGGAGTATCCCCCACTTACCGCAACTAGGGAAAGCCTAGTCAAAGAAATGAAGACCTAACATACCCAAAATTAAATAAATGAATATATATATATATATATATATATATATATTTTTTTTTTTTTAAGTATAGGGATGAATTGTAGTTACATTTTCCCTAACTGCTTATCTCATGATTATTCACTTTTTCCTTTAAACAGACATTCTAATTCCAAAATATTTGGTACAATCATCTTTTCTCTCCCCATATGCTATATATAATTAATTCTTCAAAGGGAAATAACCATGTTCATAAAATGTTTATTGTCATTATTTTCGTATTAAAGCCATTCAATAAATATTTGTTGCCTAAGTACTTTGGCCACCTCATGTGAAGGGTTGATTCATTGGAAAATACTGTGATGCTGGGAAGGATTGGGGGCAAGAAAAAAAGGGGATGACTGAGGATGAGATGGCTGGATGGCATCACCGACTCGATGAACGTGAGTTTGAGTGAACTCCGGCAGTTGGTGATGGACAGGGAGGCCTGGAGTGCTGCAGTTCATGGGGTCGCAAAGAGTCGGACATGACTGAGCGACTGAACTGAACTGAAGTAAAATATATTCTTAAAAAAATGGAAACGGTTGCAAAAGTTTTCATACTGTATGATTCCGTTTACTGTTAAATGTCCAAAATAGGGAAATCTCTAGAGATAGAAAGTAGATTCATGTTTTCCTAGGGCTGGAAAGTTGAGGCGGGGGGGTGGGGGGAATGGAAAGTAACTGCTTATGGATACAGAATTTCTTTTGGAATTATGAAATACTCTAAAATTAGATTGTAGCAATGGTTGCACAACTCTGATTATACTGGGCTTCCCAGGTGGCACTAGTGGTAAAGAACCCACCTACCGAAGCAGGAGAGATGTTAGAGATGTGGGTTCAATCCCTGGGTCAGGAAGATCTTCTGGAGGAGATCTACTGGTAGTCTCCTGGTACCTGGTAGTACTGGTAACTCACTCCAGTATTCTTGCCTGGAGAATCTCGTGGACAGAGGAGCCTAGCAGACTATGGTTCATAGGGCCACAAAGAATTGGACATGACTGAAGTGACTTATCCAGAGAAGGCTATGGCACCCCACTCCAGTACTCTTGCCTGGAAACTCCCATGGATAGAGGAGCCTGGTGGGCTGCAGTCCATGGAGTCGCTAAGAGTCGGACACGACTGAGCGACTTCACTTTCAGTTTTCACTTTCATGCATTGGAGAAGGAAATGGCAAGCCACTCCAGTGTTCTTGCTTGGAGAATCCCAGGGACGGCGGAGCCTGGTGGGCTGCTGTCTATGCGGTCGCAGAGTCAGGCACGACTGAAGCAACTTAGCAGCAGCAGCAGAAGTGACTTATCATCCACATGTGAGCATACTAAAGCCATTTTATAAGGGTGAGTATTTATAAGTTTATCTTAATAAAACTGAGAAAAAAGAATATGTGCTAGCATATATTTTCTTTAGAGTAGGGTGAAACCACACATATGCAGAACACATTTCAAGAACTATTTCTTGAAATATGTGTAATATGTATAAGACAGAAATGTTCTATAACCTTGTTTGGTACATCATTGAAAATATATTTCACAGAAGAGATCTTTTTACTAGTTAATTATATTGTGAATTAATTATAAACATAAAACTGAAAAGAGTCATAGAACTAGGATATTGATGGCCATATGAATCTAAATGTTTTCATTTAGCCTCTAACAAAGCAGTAAAATCAACTAGGAGTGTAAATAAACCACACATGACCCATGTCTTCAGCATTACTAGGAGATCATACCACAGACCACATTAATTTGCATATGTTGATCATCTTTGCATCTAAAGTGTAAATCCCATTTCATTATGGTGTTTAATCCATTTAATTCACTGTCAAATTCATTTTGTTAGTACTTTACTGAACATTTTTGCATCTATGTTCATTAGGGATATTGACCTGCATTTTTCTTCTGATGTCTGTCTGATTTTGACACCAAGGTCATGTGTTTGAAAGTGCTTTCTTCTATTTTGGAAGAAGTTTAGAATTTATATTAATTATTCTTCAAGTGCTTGGTAGAATTCACCTGTGAAACTATCTGGTCCTAGGCTTTCTTTGTTGGGAGGTTTTCGATTACTGTGTTAATCTCCTAATTTTTATTGACATATTATGTATTTCCATTTTTTCATGTTTTGTCCTGGGGGATTGTATATTTTCTAGAAATTTATCCATTTCTTCTAGGTTTTCAAACTTATTGACATACAAAATTTATAATAGTTTCTTATGATCTTTATTGTTTATGAGGCAAATAAATAAGCCAGTGTCATGTGTCTTCTTCCATTTCTAATTTTATTTATTTGCATCTTCTTTTTTTTCCCTTAGGTAATCTAGGTATGAGTTTGTTGATTTTGTTTATCTTTTCAGAAAACCAGCTCTCAGTTTTATAGACTGTTTCTTATAGCTTTTCTAATCTTTATTTCTACTCTAATCTTTATTGTTTTCTTCCTTTTGCCAACTTTGGGATTAGTTTGCTCTTTTTCTAAATTCATGAGGTATAAAGGTTAGTTTTTATTTGATATTTTTTCTTTTTTAATGTGCTTATTGCCATGAGCTTCTCTATTAGCACTGATTTTACTATTTTTCATAAGTTTTGATATGTTGTGTTTTGTTTTCATTTTTATCAAGGTACTTTTATGATTCCTTTTTTATTTCTTTTTAACTAAATGGTTGTTCAAGAATGTATTGTGTATTGTCCATATATTGGTCAATTTTCCTGTTTTCTTTCTGTTATCAATTTCTGGTTTCATCTACTGTGGTCAGAAAGGGTACTTTGTATGATTTTAATATTCCTAAGTCAAATGGGCCTTAGAAAGCATCAATACAAACAAAGCTAGTGGAGGTGATGGAATTCCAGTGGAGCTATTTCAAATCCTGAAAGAGGATGCTGTGAAAGTGCTGCACCCAATATGCCAGCAAATTTGGAAAACTAGGCAGTGGCCACAGGGCTAAAAAAGATCAGTTTTCATTCCGATCCCAAAGAAAGGCAATGCCAAAGAATGCTCAACTTACTGCACAATTGCACTTATCTCACACGCTAGTAAAGTAATGCTCAAAATTCTCCAAGCCAGGCTTCAGCAATACATGAACTGTGAACTTCCAGATGTTGAAGCTGATTTTAGAAAAGGCAGAGGAACCAGAGATCCAATTGGCAACATCCACTGGATCATGGAAAAAGCAAGAGAGTTCCAGAAAAACATCTATTTCTGCTTTATTGACTATGCCAAATCCTTTGACTGTGTGGATCACAATAAACTGTGGAAAATTCTGAAGGAGATGGGAATACCAGACCACCTGACCTGCCTCTTGAGAAACCTATATGCAGCTCAGGAAGCAACACTTAGAAATGGACATGGAACAACAGACTGGTTCCAAATAGGAAAAGGAGTACATCAAGGCTGTATATTGTCACGCTGCTTATTTAACTTATATGCAGAGTACATCATGAGAAATGCTGGGCTGGAAGAAGCAGAAGCTGGAATCAAGATTGCCGGGAGAAAGATCAAGAACCTCAGATATGCAGATGACACCACCCTTATGGCAGAAAGTGAAGAGGAACTAAAAAGCCTCTTGATGAAAGTGAAAGAGGAGAGTGAAAAAGTTGGTTTAAAGCTCAGCATTCAGAAAACTAAGATCATGGCATCTGGTCACATCACTTCATGGCAGGTAGATGGGGAAACAGTAAAAACAGTGGCAGAGTTTATTTTTGGGGGCTCCAAAATCACTGCAGACTGTGACTGCAGCCATGAAATTAAAAGATGCTTGCTCCTTGGAAGGAAAGTTATGACCAACCTAGATAGCATATTCAAAAATAGAGACATTACTTTGCCAACAAAGGTCCGTCTTGTCAAGGCTATGGTTTTTCCTGTAGTCATATTTGGATGTGAGAGTTGGACTGTGAAGAAAGTTGAGTGCCAAAGAATTGATGCTTTTGAACTGTGGTGTTGGAGTAGACTCTTGAGCATCCCTTGGACTGCAAGGAGATCCAACCAGTCCTTCCTGGGGGAGATCAATCCTGGGTGTTCATTGGAAGGACTGATGCTAAAGGTGAAACTCCAATACTTGGCCACCTCATGCGAAGAGTTGACTCATTGGAAAAGACCCTGATGCTGGGAGGGATTGGGGGCAGTTGGAGAGGGGAACGACAGAGGATGAGATAGCTGGATGGCATCAGCAACTCGACGGACATGAGTTTATGTGCACTCCAGGAGTTGGTGATGGACAGGGAGGCCTGGCGTGCTGCAATTCATGGGATCCCAAAGAGTCGGACACAACTGAGTGACTGAACTGAACTGAACTGAAATTTGTTAAAACTTGTTTTGTGACTTAGTACGTGATTAATCCTGGAAAATATTCCATGTGATGTACTGTTGAGAAGAATGTGTTTTCTTCCACTGTTGAGTGAAAATTCTGTATATGTATGTTAGGTTTGATCTATAGTGTTATATAAGTCAGTTGTTTCTTTATTGGTTTTCTGTCTAGATGTTCTGTACATTATTAAAAGTGAGGGTAGTGAAGTGTCCCACTATTATTGTATTGCTGTTGGTTTCTCCTTTCAGACCTGTCAATATTTGCTTTATATATTTAGTTGATGTAATGTTGGATGCATATACATTTATAATTATTATACCTTCCTGGTGAATTGACCCCCTTACCCTTATATAATGGATATCTTTTTTTCTAGAGACAGTTTTTGACCTAAGATCTATTTGGTTTGATATAAGTCTAGCTAACCCTGCTCTCTTTTGATTATCATTTTTGTGAACTATGTTTTCTATCCCTTCACTTTCAGTCTACGAGTATCTAAAGTGAGCTTCCTGTAGACAGTGTAAAGTTGGATCTTATTTTATATCCATTAAGCCATTAAATATATCCTTTTTGACTGGAGAATTTAATCTATTTTCATTTAATAATTATTGAAAAGGATTTACTATTGTTATTTTGTTAATGACTTTACAGTTTTTCTGCCCCTCCTTTTCTGTCATGCTAGTTTCTTTGTACTTCTTTCCTTTCTTTTTTTTCTGAATTGATAGGCTTTAATTCCTTTCACTTCTTCTTTTGTGTAACTTCCATAGGTAATTTTTGTGTGGTTATCATGGGGCTTACATAAAATATTGTTTATTTATAACTCTTTATTTTAAGCTAATCACAAATTAACCTCACCTGAATACAAAAACTCTATGTGTCCAAACCACCATCTTTGTTCTTAGTGGTTCTCTGTAGGCTAGAGTATGCTAAGTTCCATCAGTACTCTGAGACAGATGAAATACAAGCGAGTTCTTTGAGTTCTTTTAGTAGTAGCAAGAAAAGCTTGGGCACTAGATGTTTGGTTCAATTCCTTTTCTCCTCAGAAGAAGATAGGAGGTGGATTGTATCATCCATTCACTGTGCATTGAGCCAGAAAGAGGAGTTATGGCAGATATCTGCACATTTGCTCAGAATGTATGCTGTTTTAAACTGTTGCTTGACTCTGTCATATCAGGGGCCTAAGTAATGTTGGACCCTATCATATCTCAGAGACATGTGGATTGGAAGCCAGTCCTTTGGTTAGCAGCCAGAAAAATTAGGGCACTAGATGTTCAGTCTAAGTTCTAACATGCTGGAGGCAAACAGCTTTCCAAAGTGGCTGTACTATTTTGTATTGCCACCATTAGTGAGTGAGAATCCTTGCTGCTCTACATCCTCCCCAGCAGTTGGTTTTATCAATGTTTAAAACTTTGGCCATTCTAATAAGTGTGCAGTGATATGTCACTGTTGTTTTAATTTTCAGTTCCCTAATGACCAATGACTCAAACTACCACACAGTTGCACTCATCTCATATGCAGTAGTGTGATGCTTAAAATTCTCCAAGCCAGGCTTCAGCAATATGTGAACCGTGAACATCCAGATGTTCAAGCTAGTTTCAAAAAAGGCATAGGAACCAGAAATAAAATTTCCAACATCTGCTGGATCATAGAAAAAGCAAGAGAGTTCCAGAAAAACATCTATTTCTGCTTTATTGACTATGCCAAAGCCTTTGACTGTGTGGATCACAATAAACTGTAGAAAATTCTGAAAGAGATGGGAATACCAGACCACCTGACCTGCCTCTTGAGAAACCTGTATGCAGCTCAGGAAGCAACAGTTAGAACTGGACATGGAACAACAGACTGGTTCCACATAGGAAAAGGAGTACGTCAAGGCTGTATATTGTCACCCTGCTTATTTAACTTATATGCAGAGTACATCATGAGAAACGCTGGGCTGGAAGAAGCACAAGCTGGAATCAAGATTGCCAGGAGAAAGATCAATAACCTCAGATATGCAGATGACATCACCCTTATGGCAGAAAGTGAAGAAGAACTAAAGAGCCTCTTGATGAAAGTGAAAGAGGAGAGTGAAAAAGTTGGCTTAAAGGTCAACATTCAGAAAACGAAGATCATGGCATCTGGTCTCACCACTTCATGGGAAATAGATGGGGAAACAGTGGCTGGCTTTATTTTTCTGGGCTCCAAAATCACTGCAGATGGTTATTGTAGCCATGAAATTAAAAGACGCTTACTCCTTGGAAGGAAAGTTATGACCAAACTAGACAACATATTAAAAACAGAGACATTACTTTGCCAACAAAGGTCGGTCTAGTCAAGGCTATGGTTTTTCCAGTGGTCGTGTATGGATGTGAGAGTTGGTCTGTGAAGAAAGCTGAGCACCTTAGAATTGATGCTTTTGAACTGTGGTGTTGGAGAAGACTCTTGAGAGTCCCTTGGACTGCAAGGAGATCCAACCAGTCCATCCTGGGGGAGATCAATCCTGGGTGTTCATTGGAAGGACTGATGTTGAAGCTGAAACTCCAATACTTTGGCCACCTGATGAGAAGAGCTGACTCATTGGAAAAGACCCTGATGCTGGGACAGATTGAGGGCAGGAGGAGAAGGGGACAACAGAGGATGAGATGGTTGGATGGCATCACCAACTCAATGGACATGGGTTTAGGTGGACTCCAGGAGTTAATGATGGACAGGGTGGTCTGGCGTGCTGTGGTTCATGGGGTCACAAAGAGTTGGATATGACTGAGCGACTGAACTGAACTGAACTGAACTGAATGACACATGAAGTCTTCCCCCATGCCTCAGTGGTAAATAATCCGCCTGCCTATGCAGGAGGCATGGTTTTGATCCCTGATTTGTGGAAATCCCCTGGAGAAGGAAATGGTAATTCATTCCAGTATTCTTGCCTGTGTAATTCCATGGACAGAGGAGACTGGTGGGTCATGGGGTTGGAAAAGAGTTGGACACAACTTACTGACTAAACAACAAAACAACAGTGACACATGATCCCCTTCATGGATCACAGCCTGGTGGTGAAGGGGCTTGCATAACTCAATGAAGCTATGAGTCAAGCTATGCAGGGCCACCTAAGATGGATGAATCATAGTGAAGAGCTGACAAAACATGGTCAACTGGAGAAGGAAATGGCAACCCACTCAAGTATTCTTGCCCGGAGAAGCCCATGGAAAGTATGAAAAGGCAAACAGATATGCCAGCAGAAGATGAGCGACCCCCCTGCCACCCCCAGTTGAAAGATGTCCAATATGGTACTGGGAAGAGCTGCTGCTGCTGCTAAGTCGCTTCAGTTGTGTCTGACTCTGTGTGACCCCATAGACAGCAGCCCACCAGGCTCTGCCATCCCTGGGATTCTCCAGGCAAGAACACTGGAGTGGGTTGCCATTTCCTTCTCCATTGCGTGAAAGTGAAAAGTGAAAGTGAAGTCGCTCAGTCGTGACCGACTCGTGGCGACCCCATGGACTGTAGCCCACCAGGCTCCTCCATCCATGGGATTTTCTAGGCAAGAGTACTGGAGTGCTTGCCATTGCCTTCTCCAGGGGAAGAGCAGAGGGCAATTACTAA
This sequence comes from Bubalus bubalis, assembly GCF_019923935.1. Lineage (NCBI taxonomy): Eukaryota > Metazoa > Chordata > Mammalia > Artiodactyla > Bovidae > Bubalus > Bubalus bubalis. Next base: position 75,262,219 of record NC_059181.1, on the reverse strand, counting down.
TAGCTCCAGGAAGAGTGAAGTAGTTGGGCCAAGACAGGAAACAATGTTCAGTTGTAGTTGTGTCTAGTGGTGAAAGTAAAGTCCGATGCTGTCAAGAAAAATATTGCATAGGAATGTGGAATGTTAGGTCCTTGAATCAAGGTAAATTGGATGTAATCAAGTAGGAGATGGCAGGAGTGAACATTGACATCTTTGGAGTGAATGAACTAAAATGGATGGGAATGGGAGAATTTAACTCAGATGACCATTATATCTACTACTGCGGGCAAGAATCCCTTAGAAGAAATGGAGTAGCCTTCACAGTCAACAAAAGAGTCTGAAATGCAAAACTTGGGTACAATGCCTATGGCTGATTCATGTTGAGGTTTGACAGAAAACAGCAAAATTATGCAAAGCAATTATCCTTCATTAAAAAATAAATAATTTTTTAAAAAAGAAAGAAATGTATAGAACAGTCTTATGGACTCTGTGGGAGAGGGAGAGGGTGGGAAGATTGGGGAGAATGGCATTGAAACATGTAAAATATCATGTATGAAATGAGTTGCCAGTCCAGGTTCGATGCACGATACTGGATGCTTGGGGCTGGTGCACTGGGACGACCCAGAGGGATGGAATGGGGAGGGAGGAGGGAGGAGGGTTCAGGATGGGGAACACATGTATACCTGTGGCGGATTCATTTTGATATTTGGCAAATCTAATACAGTTATGTTAAGTTTAAAAATAAAATAAAATTTAAAAAAAAAAAAAAAAGAAAGAAATTTAGAAAAAAATAACAAAATGATCTTGGTTTGTTTCCAAGGCAAACCATCCAACATGACAGTAATCTAAGTCTATTCCCTAACTAATGATGCCGAAGAAGCTGAGGTTGAATGGTTCCATGAAGACCTACAATATCTTCTAGAACTAACACTGAAAAAACGACATCCTTTTCATCATAGGAGACTGGAATGCAAAAGTAGGAAATCAAGAGATACCTAGAATAATATGCAAGTTTGGCCTTGCAGTACAAAATGAAGCAGGGCAAAGGCTCACAGAGTTTTTGTCAAGAGAACACGCTGGTCATAGCAAACACTCCTTTCCAACAATACAAGAGATGACACAACACATGGACATCGCCAGATGGTCAATACTGAAATCAGATTGATTACATTCTTTCAGCCAAAGATGGAGAAGTTCTGTACAGTTAGTAAAAACAAGACCTGGAGCTGACTATGACTAAGGTGATGAGCTCCTTATTGCAAAATTCAGGCTTTAATTGAAGAAAATAGGGAAAAGCACTAGGCCATTCAGGTATGATTTATTAATAAATCAAATTCCTTATGATTGTACAATGGAGGTGACAAATAGATTCAAGGGATAAGATCTGGTGAACAAAGTACCTGAAGAACTAAAGATGGAGGTTCATAACATTGTAAGGAGGCAGTGACCAAAATCATCCCAAAGAAAAATAAATGCAAGAAGGCCAAGTGGTTGTCTCAGGAGGCTTTACAAATAGCTGAGGAAAGAAGAGACATGAAAGGCAGGGGGGAAAGGGAAAGATATACCTGATTGAGTGCAGAGAGATAAGAAGACTGAATGCAAGGAGAGATAAGAAGGCCTTCTAAATGAACAATGCAAAGAAATAGAGAAAAACAATGTTATGGAAAAGACAAGAGATCTGTTCAAGAAAATTGGAGATATCAAGTGAACATTTCATACAAGGATGGCCACAATAAAGGACAGAAATGGTAAGGACCTAACAGAAGCAGAAGTTAAGAAAAGGTGGCAAGAATACACAGAAGAGAGTTCAGGCAGAGAACATGGCAAGAAGTGGATCATGGCCTTCTACCCTGGGACCCTCCAGATCCTCTGGCCTCTGGTCAGTGAGTGAACTGGAGGGCCTGGGACAGCCTCAGGCTGTGTCTTGTGGAGCCCCAGAGCCCTCCATGCGACTGCCTACTGGCAGGGCTGAAGCTGGGAATTCTGGCCCACCCCCACTGCTGCTGAGACCTTATGGCAATGGCCCCTCCAAGCCCAGATCTCCTTTACCACCAGGTCTCTTGGCCAAATGCTGCAGGTCTTGGGCCTAGTCAAAGCCTCCACCAGGCTACTGAGGATGTGGTACATTTGGGCCTCTGGCATGTCAGGATGAGAAGATTGGAGGCTGCTCAAATGCCATGGAGGGCTGTTAGAGCCTCAGGGGTGCCAGAAGGCATACATGTGTGGTTATCAGCCTGGCCACCCTTAGGCCTTGTAGCCACAGAGATTCAGGACCTGAAGTGACTCCTCTGTCCAAGTTGGACCAGATCTCCCCTTATCTGAACAATGACAAACAAAGGTCTTAACAGGCCTGGAAGATAGGTGGAAACTTAGCAGGCCATCTGGCAGTTGGTCATAATTCTACCAAGACTTTAATGTCAAAAGATATAAGTGGTAGAAAATGTGCCCCATGTTGCTGGCAAGAAGTGCCCACTGCCCTTTGGGAAGATTTACTGGCTATTTATGAAAGGCCTGTGTATATAATATTGTTCATGGGTTCTTGAGGCAAGAGTATTGGAGTGGTTTTCCATTCCCTTCTCCAATAATATGAAAAATCTGTTCTCAACTTCCCCCTCAACTTTTCAAAAGAAAACTTTCACTACATCTAGACCCCCTAGATGTAAAGAAGTTGCCAACATATACTAGAGTTATAAAATCACATGTCTTATAAATGCCCTTTTGTTTGAAAAACAACATAGAAAACAAATGTCTTCTGGAAATTATTTTTCGAAATTGAGTTGTTTGACCGCCTCTAGAAGTGACCTCAGGAGCTCCAGAGGCCCATGTTTGTTCCTTCGTTTAGAGGACATGGAATGGAAGACCTTGAAGAGAAATAAAAGAAGGCTGTATGCCAGGCTGGTCATACTTAAAAGATATTTCCATATGATAACCATTGTTTTGTGTGTGCATTGTATTCCTCACCACTGTGTGTGTGGTTCATGTAATCAGTGTGATTAGTTTTCTGTTATTGTGGTTTTCATTCTGTCTACCCTCTGATGGATAAGGATAAGAGGCTTATGGAAGCTTCCTGATGGGAGAGACTAACTGTGGGGGAAACTGGATCTTGTTCTGATGGGTGGGGCCATACTCAGTAAATCTTCATCTTATTTGCTTCTCAAAACTTTCTTTTCTAAAAACAAACAAAAAAAACCAAAACAAACAAACAAAAAAAAACAACTTTCTTTTCTGAGACATAGGCTGAGTAACCAAATCCTATCATGTTGCAGAGGAGAGAGGCTCCATAACCGATACTAAACCACCAGCCTGAAGACACTGAGAATGATGAAGCTCCAGTTCACTCCAGTTGGCCTTGATCTTGGCCAAGAGTTCAGTCATGCAGTTCTTTTGGTGAAGAAATTGGTCGAACCTCTGCCTCATGGCTGCAGACATGGGGGGAAACACCATGCGTGGAAGCTCAGGGTTGTTCCTTGTGTCCCGTGGCTGCAGAGCAGAGTGTCTGTGACAGGGACGGTGGGGACTGGTGGGCAGGGCTGGGCGGGGTGGGAGATTAAATATCAATAACCTCAGATATGCAGATGATACCACCCTTATGGCACAAAGCAAGAAGAACTAAGGCTGTTCCTTGTGCACTGGTTCAAGGACAGAGGGAGGAGAAGGAAGTGCAGAGTTCTGTATCAATGTATTTATAGTGAGGCAAAATTAATCATTGTCTTTTTTATGTTTGCCCATTTTGTTTCACTTTGCTGTGCATAAAGCATATATAATAAACAAATGTGCCCTAATTTATATCTAGTCATTCTAGATGTTAAAGAAATTGCCAGTGTATGACAAAAATGGAAATGGTGAATAATATATATTTTGTGTTAGAATTTCTAGGAAAGATTGTCTTCTGAAAATTTGATCATTATAGCCCTCTGGGTAGGTGGAGGCAGGAGACAAGAGAAGGGTGCTGGTCTTAGGCTCATATTGTGAAGACATTTGCAGATTATAACTGTTAGATGTGTGCAGTTTATTGGAGACTGCTTTGTATAGAGTGGACAAATGAAGTCCTTATTTGAATCATCTAGTACATCTAGTACAAGAGAAGACTGTACACATGGACATCACCAGGTGGTCAATACCGAAATCAGATTGATTGTATTCTTTTCTGCCAAAGATCAGAAGTTCTTTACAGTCAGCAAAAACAAGACTGAGTGCTGACTGTGGCTCAGATCATGAACGCCTTATTGCAAAATTCAGACTTAAGTTGAAGAAAGTAGGGAAAACCAGTAGACAACTCAGGTATGACCTAAGTCAAATCCCTTATGATTAAACAGTGAAAGTGACAAATAAATTCAAGGGATTTAATCTGATAGAGTGCCTGAAGAACTATGGATGGAGGTTCATGACATTGAACAGGATGCAGTGATCAAGATTATCCTCAAGGAAAAGAAAGGCAAAAACACAAAATGGTTGCCTGACGAAGCGTTACAAACAGCTGAGAAAAGAAGAGAAGCTAAAGGCAAAGGAGAAAGAGAAAGATATACCCATTTGAATGCAGAATTACAAAGAATAGCAAGGAGAGGTAAGAAAGCCATTCTCAGCGATCAATGCAAAGAAATAGGAGAAAACAATAGAAAGGGAAAGACTAGAGATCTCGTCAAGAAAATTAGAGATACCAGGGAACATTTCATGCAAAGATGGGCACAATAAAGGACAGAAATGGTATGGACCTAACAGAAGCAGAAGATATTAAGAAGAGGTGGCAAGAATACACAGACGAACTGTCCAAAAGAGATCTTAATGACTCAGATAACCACAATGATGTGATCACTCACCCAGAGCCAGACATCCTGGAATATGAAGTCAATTGGGCCTTAGGAAGCATTACTATGAACAATGCTAGTGGAGGTGATGGAATTCCAGTTTAGTTATTTCAAATCCTAAAAGATGATGCTATTAAAGTGCTGCACTCAATATGCCAGCAAATTTGGAAAACTCAGCAGTGGCCAGAGGATTGGAAAAGGTCAGTTTTCATTCCAATCCCAAAGAAAGCTAATGGCAAAGAATGTTCAAACTACTGCACAATTGCACTCATCTCACACACTAGCAAAACAATGCTCAAAATTCTCCAAGCCAGGCTTCAACAGTACATGAACTGTGAACTTTCAGATGTTCAAGCTGGATTTAGAAAAGGCAGAGGATCCAAATCAAATTGCCAACATCTACTGGATCATTGAAAAAGCAAGAGAGTTCCAAAAAAGTATCTACTTCTGCTTTATTGACTACACCAAACCTTTGACTGTTAGGATCACAACAAACTGGAAAATTCTTAAAGAGATGAAAATACCATACCACATGACCTGCCTCCTGAGAAATCTGTATGTAGGTCAAGAAGCAATAGTTAGAACTGGACATGGAATATCAGACCGGTTCCAAATCGGGAAAGGAGTACGTCAAGGCTATATATTGTCACCCTGCTTATTTAACTTATATGTATAGTACATCATGAAAAATGCTGAGCTGGATGAAGCACAAACTGGAATCAAGATTGCTGGGAGAAATATCAATAACCTCAGATATGCAGATGACACCACCCTTATGGCAGAAAGAAAAGAACTAAAGAGCCTCTTGATGAAAGTGAAAGGAGAGTGAAAAAATTGGTTTAAAGCTCAACATTCAGAAAACTAAGATCATGGCATCTGGTCCCATCTTTCATGACAAATAGATGGGGAAATAATGGAAACAGTGTCAGACTTTATTTTGGGGGTGCTCCAAAATCACTGCAGATGGTGACTACAGCCACGAAATTAAAAGACGCTTGCTCCTTGGAAGAAAAGCTATGACCAACCTAAACAGCATATTAAAAAGCAGAAACATTACTTTTCCAGCAAAGCTCTGTCTAGTCAAAGCTATGGTTTTTCCAGTAGTCATGTATGGATGTGAGAGTTGGACTATAAAGAAAACTGAGCATTGAATAATTGATGCTTTTGAGCTGTGGTGTTGGAGAAGACTCTTGTAAGTCCCTTGGTCTGCAAGGAGATCCAACCAGTCCATCCTAAAGGAAATCAGTCCTGAATTCCCGAATATTCATTGGAAGGACTGGTGCTGAAGCTGAAACTCCAATACTTTCGCCACTTGATGTGTAGAACTGACTCACGAAAAGACCCTGATGCTGGGAATGATTGAAAACAGGAGCAGAAGGGGACAACGGAGGATGAGATGGTTGGATGGCATCACCAACTCTACAGACGTGAATTTGATTAAGCTCCGGGAGTTGGTGATATAAAGGGAAGCCTGGTGTTCTGCAGTCCATGGGGTCACAAAGAGTCAGACACGACCGAGTTACTGAACTGAACTGATGATCCTATTACCATTTTCTTAATTGTTTTAGGCTTATTTTGTGTACATCTTTTTCTTGTTTTGTGTTTCCTGTCTAGAGAAGTTCCTTTATTATTTGTTGTAAAGCTGGCTTTATGGTACTGACTTTTCTTGATGTTTCCTTCTCTGTAAAGCTTTTGATTTCTCTGAATGAGATCCTTGCTGAGGAGATCAATCTTGGTTGTAGGTTTTTCCCTATCATCACTTAAAGTAATTGTGCCATTTTCTTCTGGCTTGCAGAGCTTCTGTTGAGAAATGAACTGATAACCTCATGGGAGTTCTGTTGTATGTTATTTGTCATTTTTCCCTGTTGCTTTTAAAGAACTATTTCTTTTCCATGTTAGGAAAATTTTCAGCTATTATCTCTTCAAATATTTTCTTGATCCTTTTTCTCTCTCTTCTCCTTCTCAGTTCAGTTCATTTCAGTTGCTCAGTTGTGTCCGACTCTTTGCGACCCCATGAATTGCAGCATGCCAGGCCTCCCTGTCCATCACCAACTCCCAGAGTTCACTCAAACTCACATCCATCGAGTCAGTGATGCCATCCAGCCATCTCATCCTTTTTCTAGGACCACTATAATGTGAATGTTGGTGTGTTTAATGATGTGCCAGAAGTTCCCTTTGGCTTACTCCATTTTTTTTTTCCATTTCTATATATATATTCTACTCTGCACCATTGATTTCTACTATTCTTTACTCCAAGTCACTTATCTGTTCTTCTGCCTTGATTAGGCAAACATTTCTTGCACCTTTCCATTCTGTTTCTGAGATCCTGTATCATCCTCACTATCACTATTCTGAATTCTTTTTCTGGAAGTTTGCCTATCTCCACTTCATTTAGTTTCCCACACCCCCTGGGGTTTTAACTTGTCCCTTCATCTGGCACATAACTCTCTGCTTTTTCATCCTGATTATGATTCTGTAATGTGGTTTTCATTTCAGCCATTGTGGGATTGTGATTCTTCTTGCTTCTTCTGTCTGTGCTCTGATGGATGAGGCTAAGAGACTTCTGTAAGGTTCCTGATGGGGGGGATTGGGTGAGAAAAACTGAGTCTTGCTCTGGTTGGCAGTACTAGGCTTAGTAAAGCTTTAATTCAATTATCTGCTGATTGGTGGGGTTGTATTCCTTCCCTGTTAATTATTTGGCCTGAGTTGACCAGCCCTGGAATCTATGGGCTTTATGGTAGGGATAATGGTGACCTCCAAGAGGAATTAAGCCAAGGAACTGCTGCTGAAAGTGCCCTGGTACCTGTGGCAAGCAACTGCCAACCCACACCTCCACAGGAGACCCTTCAAACCTGCAGGTAGGCTTGGTTCAGTCTCCTGTGGGGTCACTGCTCCTTTACTTTGGGTCTTTGTGCATGCAAGATTTTGTTTGTGCCTTCCAAGAGAGGAGTCTCTGTTTCCTGCAGTCCTTCGGAAGTCCTATAATCAAATTTCGCTGCCCTTCAAGGTCAGATTCCCTGGGGATTCCCAGTCCTATGCCAGGTCCCCAGGCTTGGAAGCCTGACATTGGGTTCAGAAGCTTTACAACAGTGGGAGAACCTCTTTGGTATTATTGTTCTCCAGTTTACAGGTTGTCTATCAAGTGGGTATGGGATTTGATTTTTATCATGATGGTGCCCCTCCTGCAGTATTGTTGTGGCCTGTGGCTTCTCCTTTGTCTTTGGATGCAAGGTATCTTTTTCTGATGGGTTACAGTATCCTCCTATTGGTGGTTGTTGAATAGCTAATTTTGATTTTGACGCTCTTACAAGAGATGAGCACACATCCTCCTACTCCACCATCTTGTGTAAATAGTTTTTAAAATCTGATGGGAAATACTGTCTTTGAAAGTTGAATCATTAGACCTCTTCTCTGAACAGAATTCTCTGTAATTTTCATTGGGTTGAGGGAGGTGAGAGGGAAGATTGCAAATGATGTTTTGCTAGTGTGTACTAGAAAATTTCAGCTTACCATTGCTCTATATGTTAAATTGCATTTCATTTAACATTATTGTATATATTATGTATATACTGGACAAATGGAACCCAATTTTATAATGTCTAGTCTCTAGATATTAAAGAAGTTTCCAATGTATGACAAAAGTATGGATAGTAAACTAACATATTTTTGTACACTTTGTGTTAAAATTTACTGAAAGGATATCTTCTGAAAAGGAACTTTGGAAGTGAAATTGTAAATCACATCTAAGTGACACATGTGCTTGTACTTGCCCACTGTTGAAAGGATGGAAAAAAGGAGGAATTGAGAAAAATGAAGGGTTATAGACTAGAATATCCTTTTGCCTTTTTATATAGCTCATGGGGTTCTCACAACAAGTATATTGGGGCTGTTTGTCATTCCCTCTTCCAGTGGATCACGTTTTGTCAGAACTCTCCACTATGACCCATTCGTCTTGGGTGGCCCTGCATGACATGGCTCATAGCTTCACTGAGTTATGCAAGCCACTTTGTCATGACAAGGCAGTGATCCATGAAGTGGGATAGAATAAAGGACAGAAACAGTAAAGACCTAAGAAGCAGAAGAGATTAAAAAAAAAGAGATAGAAAGAACACTCAGAAGAACTGTATATAAAAAAAGATCTTAATGACCCAGATAACCATGATGGTGTGGTCACTCATCCAGAGCCAGACATTCTGGAGTGTGAATTCAAGTGGTCCCTAGAAAGCACTACTGTCAATAAAGCTAGTGGAGGTGATGTAATTCCAGCAGAAGTATTTAAAATCCTGAAAGTTGATGCCATAAAAGTTCTGCACACAATATATCAGCAAATTTGGAAAACCCAGCAGTGGCCACAGGACTGGAAAAGGTCAATCTTCACCCCAATTCCCAAGAAAGCCATACTAAAGAATGTTCCAACCACTGGACAATTGCATTCAAATTGCACCCAAATCCTGCATGCAGGCTTCAGCATTATGTGCAAAGCAGACTTTTTCATCTGTGTGAATACTTTATTTATAGTTAGTTTTAAGAGTTATTTCTTATAAGAAATGGAGCAAAATAATTACCAGTTACTACCAGAGTGGCCTTTCATGACCAATTTAATCATTTACACCGTTTCTTCAACTAGATTGTAAGTTTTAGGAATGTCTGAATGGGTTTCTTTTTCTCGCCATTATATCCACTAAAAGGTCAGTTTTCATTCCAATCCCAAAGAAATGCAATACCAAAGAATGGTCAATTGAGCTCATTTCACATGAGCTCATGCAGTACAATTGAGCCCATTTCACATGCTAGCAAGGTGATGCTCAACATCCTTCAAAACTAGGCTTCAACAGTACATGAACCAAGAACTTCCGGATGTACAAGCTGGATTTAGAAAAGCCTGAGGAACCAGAGATCAAATTGCCAACATCCGTTGGATCATAGTAAAAGCAAGGGAATTGCAGAAAAACATCTAGTTCTGTTTCACTGACTATGTGAAAGGCTTTGACTGTGTGGTTCACAACAAACTTTGGAAAATTCTTAAAGAGATGGGAATACCACACCACTATACTTGTCCCCTGCAAAACCTGTATGCAGGTCAAGAAACAAGAGTTAGAACCTTGTATTGAACAACTGACTGGTTCAAGATTGAAAAAGGAGTACATCAAGGCTTTTTGTTGTAACCCTGTTTATTTAACATATATGCAAAGCAGATAATGAAAAATTATTTTCATTTTTCATTTTTCACTCAGAAGGGCTGAGTGAGTTACAAGCTGGAATAAATATTGTTGGGAGATATATCAACAACCTCAGATATGCAAATGATACCACTCTAATGGCAGAAAGCAAAGAGGAGCTAAAGAACTTGATGAGGGTGAAGGAGGAGAGTGAGAAAGCTGACATAAAACTAAGTATTAAAACAAACAAACAAAGATCATGGCACCTGGCCCGATTACTTCATGTAAAAGAGTAGGGGAAAAGTTGGAAGCAGTGACAGATTTCTTCTTTTTTGGCTCTAAAATCACTGTGGATGGCGACTCCAGCCATGAAAGCAGAAGACGATTGCTTCCTGGCAGGAAAGCAATGACAAACCTCGACAGATTGTTAAAAAGCAAAGATAGCATTTTACTAACAAAGGCCCCTTTATTCATGGCTATGGTCTTTCTAGTAGTCATGTATGGTTGGACCATAGAGCTGGACCATAAAGAAGGCACAGAGACAAAGAATTGATGCTTTTGAAATGTAGTGCTGGAAGACATTTGAGAGTGCCTTGAATGGCAAGATCAAACCAGTCCATCTTTTTTTTTTTTTTTTTTAATTTACCATATTATATTGGTTTTGCCATACATCAACATGAATCCACCAGGGGTGTACACGTGTTCCCCATCCTGACCCCCCTCCCACCTCCCTCCCTGTACCATTCCTCTGGGTCATCCCAGTGCACCAGCCCCAAGCATCCTGTATCCTGCATAGAACCTGGACTGATGATTCGTTTCTTATATGATATTATACATGTTTCAATGCCATTCTCCCAAATCGTCCCACCCTCTCCCTCTCCCAAAGAGATCAAAAGACTGTTCTATACATCTGTGTCTCTTTTGCTCTCTCGCATACGGGATTATTGTTACCATCTTTCTAAATTCCATATATATGCATTAGTATACTGTATTGGTGTTTTCCCTTCTGGCTTACTTCACTCTGTATAATCGGTTCCAGTTTCATCCACCTCATTAGAACTGATTCAAATGTATTCTTTTTAACGGCTGAGTAATACTCCCTTGTGTATATGTACCACTGCTTTCTTATCCACTCATCTGCTGATGGACATCTAGGTTGCTTCCATGTACTGGCTATTATAAATAGTGCTGCTATGAACATTGGGTACACGTGTCTCTTTCAGTTCTGGTTTCCTCAGTGTGTATGCCCAGCAGTGGGATTGCTGGGTCATAAGGCAGTTCTATTTCCAGTTTTTTTAAGGAATCTCCACACTGTTCTCCATAGTGGCTGTACTAGTTTGCATTCCCACCAACAGTCTAAGAGGGTTCCCTTTTCTCCACACCCTCTCCAGAATTTATTGCTTGTAAACTTTTGGATCACAGCCATTCTGACTGGTGTGAAATGGTACCTCATTGTGATTTTGATTTGCATTTCTCTGATAATGAGTGAAGCTGAGCATCTTTTCATGTGTTTGTTAGCCATCTGTATGTCTTCTTTGGAGAAATGTCTATTTAGTTCTTTGTCCCATTTTTTGATTGGGTCATTTATTTTTCTGGAATTGAGCTGTAGGAGTTGCTTGTATATTTTTGAGATTAGTTGTTTGTCAGTTGCTTCATTTGCTATTATTTTCTCCCATTCTGAAGGCTGCCTTTTCACCTTGCTTATAGTTTCCTTTGTTGGGCAGAAGCTTTTAATTTTAATTAGGTCCCATTTATTTATTTTTGCTTTTATTTCCAGTATTCTGGGAGGTGGGTCATAGAGGATTCTGCTATGATTTCTGTCGGAGAGTGTTTTGCCTATGTTCTCCTCTAGGAGTTTTATAGTTTATGGTCTTACATTTAGATCTTTAATCCATTTTGAGTTTATTTTTGTGTATGGTGTTAGAAAGTGTTCTAGTTTCATTCTTTTACAAGTGGTTGACCAGTTTTCCAAGCACCACTTGTTAAAGAGATTGTCTTTCCTCCATTGTATACTCTTGCCTCCTTTGTCAAAGATAAGGTGTCCATAGGTGTGTGGATTCATCTCTGGGCTTTCTATTTTGTTCCATTGATATATATTTCTGTCTTTGTGCCAGTACCATACTGTCTTGATGACTGTGGCTTTGTAGTAGAGCCTGAAGTCAGGCAGGTTGATTCCTCCAGTTCCATTCTTCTTTCTCAAGATTGCTTTTGGCTATTCGAGGTTTTTTGTATTTCCATACAAATTGTGAAATTATTTGCTCTAGCTCTGTGAAAAATACCATTGGTAGCTTGATAGGGATTGTATTGAATCTATGAATTTTTAAAAGGTCCTCTATTCTTGGGAGACTGCGATCTACTGTAGTGCTCTGGCTAAAAAGTTGAAAACCTTGCTACTCTACATTCCCAGACAAACTTGATTAAATTCTCATTACAGAATGTAATTATAGCACTTACAACATTAGTGAGTCAAATCTATGAAAAAAAAATATTTTAATGAGTGGTATTCCAAGCAGCATGAGATTAAAGAGGCTGTTAAATTAGATATGGTGTCATGGCTGATAATAGGAAATGGTCCTGGGAGCTTCTGGGTGTGAGAAGCAAGGTTTTTGTGGTACTAGATCTTATTTGTCTTTCTGATTGTCTTGTAACTTTGCTCCCAAGCTAAACCCCTTTAAGGTAAAACACCTCTCCCTATACATGCTGTGCTATTCAGAAATGCTCTAGAAATCACAGTAACTAAAAGAGAAACAGAGTTGGTTCAGTGTATTTGCCAGTTATAAAAAACTTAATTTTCAGCCAGATGGGACAGCAATCTGAGGTGAAGAGTGGTCTAATATATTTTTCTTTGGATTTAAGCACAATATTGCCCCATATATTAAATTGACCTTCAGGACCCAAAGGTTGTACTTTTGTCAGAGAAGTTCTGGGCCTATGTAAGAGTCTCAGCCTGACTCAAACATACAGAGAAGAACATCTTTCCTCATTCATTATATTCTGAACAAGATCATTTAACAAAATGTAGACCTTTTAATGATAGGGAGTCCAGAAAAATTTAAAGATGTCTTATAATACCTCAAATATGAATTGTGATTTTATTTATAGCCTTTCACAAAGGAAACTGAAGCAGTATATCCATCCATGTGACTGAATACTGGAGTAAGGAAAATTATTATATTTTTGACTGACCCTGAGCTAATTCTAATTCCTGAAGATTCCAAGTGTCATGATCGTCTATAGGTTAGGAGGCAGATGTTGAAATGGAGTTGAAAATGCAAAAGGTCTTTTGGATAAGGGTAAGAATAAAGATTCCTTTTCCATTGATTCTCGTAATTTTAGTGATCTAATGGTACTTGAAGTTCTTCCCTGGCAGCTCAGTGTTAAAGAATCCACCCGCCAATGCAGGAGACACGGGTTTGATCCCTGGGTCGGGAGGATCCCCTGGAGAAGGAAATGACAACCCATTTTGGTATTCTTGCCTGGGAAATCCCATAGACAGAGAAGCCTAGGAGGCTAGTCCATGGGGTTGCAAAAGAGTTGAACTCAATTTAGCAGCTAAACAACTGTGGTACTTGGCTGTCTATGAAGCACAGAATCTCAGACCTTTTTCAGGTGTAATGGAGTCTTAACCAACATAAAGGGGAAATAAGGAGCAAAGATTTCCTATTAGAAGAGTTCCACATTAGGTAGAAATGGCCAGGCCCTAGTATTTCTGCCATCTTCAGACACTATTTGTGGCTACCCAGAATAGGAGGGCCTCAGCTCAAAAATCGAAGTAGATCCTGAAGGTACTAATAATTGGAAGCTGTCAGCTAACTTTACTTAGAGATAAACAAGTTCTCTCTGGAAGAAAGATCTGAGCGGTGCATTTCCATGGCTGTACCAGAGGGTAATAGGCTTGATATGTTTACCTCATGTTAATTTCAGTGGGTCCCCAAATTCTTTCTGTATTAATCAACTCAGTTCCTGAGATAGTAAGTGAAGATATCTTTGGTAACTGGTAGAACTTTCTGTTGAGTTCTTTGCCTGATGAATTAAAGGTTGTCTTAGGAAAAACTAAATGAAAACAGTGGCATACCACTTTTCTATCAACAGGCTAAATCAATGATGATAGTATCACCTCTCTAGAAGAATTACAGATACTAGAGCCACTATCAAAGATTTGTGTGACATCTCCCATTCATTTTCTTAGTTCAATCATTGCAAAAGACCAGTGTTGGAGTCCTTTAATGGACCGGAACCTGGTGGTCTGGAGTTGACAATAAGAAAGTGAAAGAGAGAGCTGGAGGGAGGGAGAGAGAGAGAGATAAAGAAAGAAAGAAAGACACGGAGACCCAAGCTCTGATGGAGCAAAAGTGCTTTAATGATCTTTCTGTGAGTATACATAGGCTGTTGTACAAGAAATTTATTTCGACAATGATAAAGATCAGAAAACCAAACATACAGCAACCATTACCAAGGGAACAAGGGATTAATAGTGGTGACAAGGTCAGGAGACAATCTATATCTCAAGAAAGAGGATCGAGACTAAGCAGTTTTGTCATAAGGAGAATGTTTACTGAAGGAGATTCAAGCCTGTCTCATCCAATGACCTCAGTCCTGGGAGCGGCTTGCCATTCCACTGGTTTCTGACAACAGAAACTGATAAGGAACAGAGGATTTATGAGAAACAGCACATAGGAATCCTCCTGTTAAACATTCCCTGACAGACCAGTAGCCATTGATTGCTAAGAACTTAACAAAATGATTGTTTGGATTATATTTTCTATTCTAGATGGGAATTTCCTCTCTGAACAGAAAATTTAACTTCCTAAACTTAACATGGAGCTACTAATATATATAATACTTTTTTATCCCTCTGCTCCTATCCACTAGGTGACTATCTGACACAATTCACCTTCACCTAATGGTATTTATATTATACCTCTACCATTATACCCAAGGATTATGCCATTTATTTTGCTATATTGCACAATTATTTTTGTCAAAACATTGACTTACTCTACTAGAAATTTGGTCATCTTACCCTCCTCCAAAGCATCATTTTATACACCATAATCATTATGGTGTACAACGTTTATAGTGCATATAAAGATACTATTGTGTTCATGGGCCTTGGGTAACTGGAATTTATAAAATTCTAAATATAGGAAAGCCTGACTGGGAAATAAATACTGAAGAAAATATTATGACTTTCTCCATTAGTAAGGGAGTTCTTTATTAGGAAAATGCTATGGTCTGAGGCATGTGGCATTAATGTCAAAAGTGGAAGAAAAATTACACCACCTTAAGTTCCCTACTAAGAAGAAGAAGGTATAATACCTGATGGATGTCTTTGGATTTGGAAGCCAGTATACACTTCATATGCATTCCTTTTCCTGCTTAGTTAATGTGTGATGGAGAAAATTATCTCTACATGGATCTGAAAGTTTTCATCAGTCCAGGATGAGGCACATGCATCCCTATCCATTGATTCTCATATATATATATATATATATATATATATATATATATATATTTGATATAATGGTACTTGAATGACTGTTGAAGCCTGAGACAAACCAAGGTTTAGGATGGGGCAAACTCAAATAGGAGAATTGCAATGGAGCTCCATGGGATTTACTCTAATGTTATATATATTCTATGTATTAGTGGTGGTTTTATCTACTACTTAGAATGGTGGAATTGTGATAAATAACAACTTGGTAGAAGTCTGACAAAAGTGGAATAGAAATGAGTACCAAAAATTGTATCACCTGGACATTATGTAATATGAGAATGACAAGCAGTGTTTGAAATAGTCTCACTGATGACATCTTAGTGTGATAGTTAGATATGTTTGGTTTTCTCTCTATTAGGAAAATGATTAGTTCCTTTTGAGATGTATTCAGGAAACATTAGAGATCTCTCTGGATATACATGTGTAAAAAGGTGGATGTTATGTGCTAGACAGAATAGATATGTTAGATTGAAGTTCATGAAGTTCTAAATTCTTAAAATTCTTATATCCCCCTTTATTTTTGAGGAAACAAGCTCTAAGAAATTCTTCCTGAAGTGTCTTAATGTGAAAGTCTAGATTGTGGAAGTGCTTAAGATAAGTAAACTGAGTATTAGAGTGACATTTACCAAGGCCACAGAGCTTTTGATGTGACCTATATAGATGCTCTGTTGAGTGTACTTCCCCTCTCTTTTCTTCCATCCTTCATTATTCTTCTGTGGAGTCCTTGAAATATGCCCCTTTTAGATCCCAACTATAGGAACTATAGTTGACCAAGGGCCCCAGCTTCAGCACTCTGAAATTCACTGTTACATTTGCACGGAGACCATGCCTCCCATGGAGTGCTCTTGGCATGTGACTGAACATGGCACATAAATTAAGGGAGGCAGATTACTGAGAGACATAGGATTCTTCTGACTGATAATTTGGGCTTGTGAAATTCACAAGGGTCTTGGTTAAACTTTCTGAGACTGTAAGGTGGTCCAGAATGTTTCCACCCAACTTTCTTTCCCTCTCTCTTTTACTAAAGACCAATAGCTCTCCCAGTATTTTCTAGTTCCCTTCCCCTTTTCTATTACAAATATTTCCTTTAATAAAATCATTGTATATTTATTCATATTTTGGCATCCAGTTCTCAGAGAACCTAGCCTAATACCTTTAGTTCTCATCCCTTCATTTCCGTGTGTATGTATGTGTATCTGTGTGCTCAGATCAGTCTCTCAGTCGTGTCCAACTCTTTGCAACCCCATGAATCGCAGCACGCCAGGCCTCCCTGTCCATCACCAACTCCCGGAATTCACTGAGACTCACGACCATTGAGTCATTGATGCCACTCAGCCATCTCATCCTCTGTCGTCCCCTTCTCCTCCTGCCGCCAATCCCTCCCAGCATCAGAGTCTTTTCCAATGAGTCAACTCTTCATATGAGGTGGCCAAAGTACTGGAGTTTCAGCTTTAGCATCATTCCTTCCAAAGAAATCCCAGGGCTGATCTCCTTCAGAATGGACTGATTGGATCTCCTTGCAGTCCAAGGGACTCTCAAGAGTCTTCTCCAACACCACAGTTCCAAAGCATCAATTCTTTGGCGCTCAGCCTTCTTCACAGTCCAACTCTCACATCCATACATGACCACAGGAAAAACCATGGTGTTGACTAGACGAACCTTTCTTGGCAATGTAATGTCTCTGCTTTTGAATATGCTGTCTAGGTTGGTCATAACTTTCCTTCCAAGGAGTAAGCGTCTTTTAATTTCATGGCTGAAGTCACCATCTGTAGTGATTTTGGAGCCGAGAAAAATAAAGTCTGACACTGTTTCCACTGTTTCCCCATCTATTTCCCATGAAGTGGTGGGACCGGATGCCATGATCTTCGTTTTCTGAATGTTGAGCTTTAAGCCAACTTTTTCACTCTCCACTTTCACTTTCATCAAGAGGCTTTTTTGTTCCTCTTCACTTTCTGCCATAAGGGTGGTGTCATCTGAATATCTGAGGTTATTGATAATTCTCCCGGCAATCTTGATTCCAGCTTGTGTTTCTTCCAGTTCAGCGTTTCTCATGATGTACCCTGCATATAAGTTAAATAAGCAGGGTGACAATATAGCCTTGACGTACTCCTTTTCCTATTTGGAACCAGTCTGTTGTTCCATGTCCAGTTCTAACTGTTGCTTCCTGACCTGCATACAAATTTCTCAAGAGGCAGGTCAGGTGGTTTGGTATTGCCATCTCTTTCAGATTTTCCCACAGTTTATTGTGATCCACACAGTCAAAGGCTTTGGCATCGTCAATAAAGCAGAAATAGATGTTTTACTGGAACTCTCTTGCTTTTTCGATGATCCAGTGGATGTTGGCAATTTGATCTCTGGTTCCTCTGCCTTTTCTAAAAGCAGCTTGAACATCTACAATACACGGTTCACATATTGCTGAAGCCTGGCTTGGAGAATGTTGAGCATTACTTTACTAGTGTGTGAGATGAGTGCAATTGTGTGGTAATTTGAACATTCTTTGGCATTGCCTTTCTTTGTGATTGGAATGAAAACTGACCTTTTCCAGTCCTGTGGCCACTGCTGAGTTTTCCAAATTTGCTGGCATATTGAGTGCGGCACTTTCACAGCATCATCTTTCAGGATTTGGAATAGCTCAACTGGAATTCCATCACCTCCACTAGCTTTGTTTGTAGTGATGCTTTCTAAGGCCCACTTGACTTCACATTCCAGGATGTCTGGCTCTAGGTCAGTGATCATACCATCGTGATTATCTGGTTCATGAAGATCTTTTTTTGTACAGTTTTTCTGTGTATTCTTGCCATCTCTTCTTAATATCTTCTGCTTCTGTTAGGTCCATACCATGTCTGTCCTTTATCAAGCCCATCTTTGCATGAAATTTTCCTTTGGTATCTCTG